>NW_009260669.1:535511-555436 GCF_000687185.1 Egretta garzetta
TTACATCAGAAGGAAAAGCCATGTGGAGATGACTAATTTGCTCACATTCATTCCCAGCCATTGATGTGCTTTCTTCTTGTTAGTAAAGTAAAACTGGCTAAAATCACTGTTGGTTTCTATGAGAAGTGCTTAACTTCTATGTTGCAAAAATTAGAAGGAAATATATCCCATTTACCTGCTACATTTATCCTGGATGACAATACTGCCTTTCATACCCTGTAACCACAGAACTAGTGATATTTCCATATCTAGTTCACTAATATGTTGGCACTGGAGCTGCCTTCCAATAAACATAGCTGGGAGATGATTCTGTGAGAGGTGCTTGGGAGTTAAGTCTGCAGCTAAGCCTCTGAACATGCAGATATCCCAATATAATTAAGAACCTTAATGTCTTTAGTTGGATCAATGCATGTACCCTGTAACCACAGACCTAGTGATATTTCCGTATCTAGTTCACTAATATGTTGGCACTGGAGCTGCCTTCCAATAAACATAGCTGGGAGATGATTCTGTGAGAGGTGCTTGGGAGTTAAGTCTGCAGCTAAGCCTCTGAACATGCAGATATCCCAATATAATTAAGAACCTTAATGTCTTTAGTTGGATCAATGCATCTGATGGACCAGATGGACACAGTGCTGGTTGTGAGTAGCTACAGCTTTATGGCTTAATGGCACAGTCAGAGCGGCATCCTCTACTGTTAAGATGATTAGGAAAGAGGTTTTCTTTTGAATGATACTTCATAAAAGATAACAGGAATAAAGAGAGCCATAGAAGGTATTTGATAATAGAATGGATGGTCAGAAGTTCAGCAAGACATGCAGAAAGCTGAAAGCTTCTATATCTCTTATTTACTGCTCACTGCAGTCTGATGGTATAGATAAGCGGTTCCTCAGGACAAGGCTTTTCCATGATGGTTGGCTGGTGTAGGTAGAACCTGGATGGCTGCCTGCTAAAATTAGACCACACTAGAGATCTTGTTAGGAAGTAAGTACCTTTCTCCCCAGAACTGTAATCTTGGAGCATGGATGTGTGAAAAACTACTCACTTAGGGTTGCATTAAGCAGGGACCTTCTTACAGAGCTCCTGCTAGAAGGCTGTCAGGTGAGAGTGAAGTGGTCTGTCCTCTTCCCTTGTGTTAGCAGGGATAGCCGAGTGCATGAAGACCAGGAACTGATTAACTTACTTGTCTCAAATCTAATATGCATCTCTCTCTTTCATTACGGCTAAGGCGGCAAACAGTGTAACTCACCCAAAGAGATAACTTCTTTAATTTTTAGCAATTTGGAATGTATCTTTGTATCTTAACACAGAAAAAGGATCTCTCAGAGAGAACTGAGAATTAGGATCTCTGTCCATGGAGTACATAATACTGCTGAGAAATGCAGTGGAATGTGGAGGCATCTGTGGACTGGGCAATATTTTCCACTAGCACAAAAAATGAAACTTCTGTAACGTATATTGAACTGCTGCCTTCCATCTTCATTTACTTGTTTTGCTTAGGGGTCTTCAGGATGGCTGCCTTGCAACTGTGCTTACACTGATATCTCCTGCCAGAGTGAAAAAACGTATTGTGTCTGAAAAGATTTGCCTTTTCCAGTGAGGAATTGTGCTGAATGGGTTATCTTTCAAACCCAGGAAATGTTACAGGATATCTGCTGAGTTCATCTTGCTTTGCTCCAGATGATTTTGCTTAGGCAAGGAAAACATTTAGACTGTGACCTGTCCCCTCTCCAATATTTGTTCATGTTTTTTTTATTTTAGTCTTCTGATAAGAATAAAAGGTCCCCGTACCTTCATATGGAGATGGGAAGTAAGAAACAGTTTAAACCCTGCTCTTGCCAATAGAAACAGAAGATAGTGAGAATCTCCTTATCTCTAGTGGGCCACTTTACATCTGGACCAGAGCAATATGAAATAATCAGCATCATATGTCATCTTATCCCCTAGCTGAAACAGATAAAGAATGATAAAGCAGCTGTACTCCTGCCCTGAAAGAGGAATTCAGTTCTTCAAATGGCCTTTTACATACTGTTTTGGTATGCCTTGCTCCTAATAGTGCATATATCACAGCTTGAAATTCTGGAAGAGACTGAAGACTACGTATTAATGAGCTTTTGATAAAATTTCTCACGCAGGTCCTGCTATTGATATATCAAAGAGCTAAAATAACATGCCAGGAACTATTTAATGGCAGTACCTCTTCAATCATTAGGAAAAAATGTTAAATACGTTGGATAAAAACACATGTGGTAGGAAGACATCAGTAACTCGCACTCATTAAAGGCTTTTTTCAATAGAAGAATATAATATAGATGTAGAGCCTAAGTGAAATGTCACTAGAACTATGATCTCTGTCTTCTGTGGCATCATTCATGGCATTGTAGATATTCAAGTGAGAAGTGTGCTTCACTTCATTTTTCTTTTCTTTTCATCTAGAAAGGGAAAAAAACCACTAACTAAAAAATGTATTTCAGTCAATGAGAAATAAAGTGTGCAAGCCCTTGTACTCCGTGATCATGACGTATCAGACTGCAAAGTGAATTCACCTTTGGAAATCCAATTTAAATTTAAATTGAGGACATGTGTTATCATTATAATATGCAATAGAAGTATTGTTTTCAGTTGGAGTCTACTAATCACTCTGTGAAGAGTTAAAACAGGACTTTCCAAATAAAACAGGTCTTAAAAGACAGAAAGCTTTTCTGACTTTTTTGCTAGCAAAAAGCTGGGGGAAGAAGGAGGAAGGGAGGGACATTTGGTGTTTGTCTTCCCAAGTCACCATTATGCGTGATGGAGCCCTGCTGTCCTGGAGGTGGCCAAACCCCTGCCTGCCCATGGGAAGCAGGGAATGAATTCCCTGTTTTGGTTTGCTTGTGTGCATGGCCATTGCTTTATTAAACTGTCTTTATCTCAACCCACGAGTTTTCTCTCTTCTACCCTTCTGATTCTCTCCCCCATCCCACTACGGGGTGAGTCAGTGGCTGCATGGAGCTGAGTTGCTGGCTGGGGTTAAACCACGACATGGATACACATTTATATATATGAAAAGTTTAAGTGTGTGTGTATACATACATATACACATATACAAAATTTAATGAAAAGCATGATAGTCATAATGAAGTGGACAAGTATGGCAGGCATCACTTAGCATTAGACTTTGCTCCTAGTGCTTTTTTGACTCACTGTTAGATCAATTCCTTCTCCAGAAACCTTGTGTCTCCGCATCAACAGTAAGCAGCAGAAGTTTCCCCAGCACAGCTGAAGAGCCTTGGGCAGGGAACATTTTTAGAACCTGAAATTAACAGTCAAAGTCTCATTCATTGGTTTTTGGCCTGTAGAAAGGGCAGCAGAGCCACTGATTCCTGTGGGGTATTTGCTCTGAGAAGGGCTGAAGTTAACATGGTTGGTTCCATTGACTGTACCAGGCTTCACGCTGGGAAGCAGAATGGCTATTCTAGGTCAGACCAGCCTCTACCTAAACTAGAAGCTTGTCTCCAATATTGTGATTTTAACCTTGAAATAAGCTCAAAGAAGAGCTACAGAGGACATCAGCAGGATTAACACAGCCCACGGCACACTTTCTTCCAATTTTTTGTACTTGGAGGTGGAGTGTTCCCCTAATGAAGCAGATCACCTAGCAGATTGTATCCTCTCTCAGATTTTGATTATTTTGGGCTATTTTTAAAAAAATTGTACCTAAGGATATTGTTTTTCTCAAAACCATATAAATACTTGGACTTGTAAGGTATATTTTTATATGCAGTTGCAGCTGACCATGCTCCCCCCATCCATACAACAAGCAAAAGCCAATTTGAGATCTGGAAGCTGTGTGAATACAGTTCCTTTGCTGGAGTGTGACCTAATTAGCCACAGTAAAGGGGAATTTTACTAGCTGAGGAATGGTGTTTGTTATGACAGTGCAGAATAGAGATGACCCACTTCTCCCTTGCACAGGTCCCCACCCAGCCACAGGGACGTCTGTTATGTGACACTTGATCCCTGAAACACCTTGTATGTCTTTACTTCTTTTACATCATTTGAATGTCCCATCTTTTATTTTCAATTAACATCTTGCTAGTTTTGAGCGTGTTTCTGAGGACTGGTTTTTTTACCCTTCTTATAAAACAGACAGGGCAGAAGTTTTTACTTTGCCATCTGTAACCTGTAGTTTTCTGTGAGCGTGTGTTTGCGTTTGCAGTTTGGAGGTCATGGAAAATATGAATGTGAAAAAATTCTATTACGATGTACTTTCTCTTATTCATTGTGTTCTTTTGGTAGCCAATATCCCACTTTTTATACACAAGTTCTTTTGGAAAGAATGCTTTCCCAGAATCCTGACACAGAATTATGGCGCCTTTACGTGTTAAGGATAACAATAATCACCTACCAGAGGATTTATTGTTTTAAGTGCACTGAACTAAAGTAAAGCTGGATCACTTTTTTGTTTCCATTGTTACTTTCTCAGGTTTCAAATAGATTTAAATAAAGCAGACAAACACACAAAAATTCCTTCACTCACAAAAAAGCTTTAAAATTTCTTGAGGAAAGGAGGAAATAATTTATAGAAAGTCCTTGATGCCTACAAAAACACAGAGGCCTTTGGGACTTCAGATGACTGAAATTCTGATAACTGAAATGGAAAGACAGGGGTCAGACCTTGAGATCTGCAGAAGCTTGGAAGGAATTTGGTTGCTAGGAAGTAATATATTTTTAAATTCACTATATAAAAATATTTTGAAAATATTTTAAAGAATTTATTTATTTTCTTAATTTACAGTTATTTTTATTATATGCCCTCATTTAACTTATTTGAAAAGATAATGTCAGCTGCTTTCTATCTTGCAAATGTAAAGTTATGCAGTTTAACCTCTATGCTATCATGTTACTAACACATCAGAGATTATGCCTGCAAATGCCCATTCGTCCATGTTTGTTCATGTGAGCCATCCCATAAAAATCAATGTGAAAGTCCCTGAATATGTAGAGTTTGTCACCTGTTTGAACTTTCATCAGAAATCTATTTGCTTTAGCACTTTTTTATACTAGAGGCTGAAGAGAGCACCCTCCTATCAGCAAATTCAGTGTAAATCCAGAATAAATCTCCTAAATCCACTGGAATCATCTGGGATTTACACCAGAGTGTACAGGGAATGGCAGGACCTCACTAATGCCTGTGGCAGGAGGACCCCACGTGCAGTGCTGCAAAGAGCACAGGGCCATGAGGCAGCAGTGTGCCCTTGTTGCCAAGAAGGCCAATGGCATCCTGGGGTGCATTAAGAGGAGCGTGGCCAGCAGGGCGAGGGAGGTTCTCCTCCCCCTCTACTCTGCCCTGGTGAGACCCCACCTGGAGTACTGTGTCCAGTTCTGGGCTCCCCAGTTCAAGAAAGATGAGGAACTCCCAGAGAGAGTCCAGAGGAGGACCACAAAGATGATGAGGGGACAGGAGCCTCTCCCCTATGAGGAAAGGCTGAGAGAGCTGGGCTTGTCAAGCCTGAAGACTGAGGGGGGACCTCATCAACACGTACAAATATCTTAAGGGTGGATGCCATGAGGACAAAGCCAGACTCTTCTCAGTGGTGTCCAGCAACAGGACAAGGGGCAATGGGCACAAACTGAAGCATAAAAGGTTTCAGTAGAACATGAGGAAGAACTTCTTTACCTTGAGGGTGGCAGAGAACTGGGACAGGCTGCCCAGGGGGGTTGTGGAGCCTCCTTCTCTGGAGATATTCAAAACCTGCCTGGACGAAGTCCTGTGCAACCTGCTCTAGGAGAACCTGCTTTAGCAGGAGGGTTGGACTAGATGATCTCTGGCGGTCCCTTCCAACCCCTGCCATACTGTGATTCTGTGAAAAGGCAGGAGCAAACATGGGCAGTCAGCTGTGTAGCAGGTCCCTGGGAGCTGGTCTGTGCCTCCAGCACAACCCCTAGGGCTGCTCATGATGAGAAAAGGCAGCAGACTGCGCACACAACATCTTGTGCTTAAGGAAAACACCGCAACAGCAAAATCCCCTGCTAAACTGCCTGAAAATAACACCATGAACAGACTTGAAATATTTTGATGCAAGGTCAGTTACACGCTTTTCTTTCTACAGTCTGGCTGTAAAATGACATCAGCAATCAGCTCAGACTTTATAGCTGTACATTTGTCACCATGCCCAGAATGCTCTCCTAAGGCAGAGTATTTTGTGTGATACAAACAAGATCCCCAATGTAGGATGGATGGCTATCTGTCCAGCACACCTTCCCAGTGATTCTGATTATAAAAGAAGGATAGACAAGGTGCTTAGGGACATGGTTTAGTGGTGGGATGGCAGGGTTAGGTTAAAGGTTGGACTTGATGATCTTAAAGGTCTTTTCCAACCTAGATGATTCTATGATTCTAAATTTACAATCTTACAACTGAGGAGAGGAAAAATAGGATTGCATCTTAAAAACTGCCCTGAGAAAGAGTCCAGCAGACAGTAACAGAGAGAAAAATTTGCAGTGATCTAATATTCCTATTATGTTATGATCATCTGCAGAACTCTGGCTCTGCAGTCTTTCTCTCTTTCTCTTGCTCTAATCTATGTGGGCATTTCTATTATGCCTGTCATCAGAGCATCTGAATGCCTTCCAAGCAAGAAGAAATACTACTTGTTTTTTCCCCCCATCAGCAAAATATGGACATTATCTCAGCTAGCATGGAGTCTTCTAAAAATGTCACCGTGTCGAGAAGGAGAGCACGGTGATTTACCATAGGTACAACACCTCATTCTCCAGTCTGTTTTCTGTTCTGTTTATGCACTGCGTTGGGTCTCTCTGTGGCAATGAGAACAAGCTGATGGCTGTGGTATTGAGAGGGTATTTATATAAGGAATAGTTCCTGAAGTATAGCAACAAGGTTAAGTGTGAAGTAGCAACTCAAGAAGTGCTTTCGATAAACTGGGTAACTCCACCCAGAAAGAGCATTGTCTGCTTTGTTTATATTGCAAAGGGCACTTAAATATAAGACAGGTAGTGATACTATTTGCAGTACTAGGTCTGTCTTCTATATGGTTTTGTCATTCACAGTCTCAGTAGAAAGACACAGACCTGCCAGAAGCCACAAAGTAACCACAAGTCACTGTGTAACAGATGTTTTTGTTGTGGTTTCTATGATGTAAAACTCAAAAAGATGCGCACAGTAAGTTATGCTGTCTTAACAGGGCTTTAATTAAAGGTTCAGCTCAGTCAGCCCCTGTTCTGCTGCTGACCTAGGGAGCAGAGTAGAGCCCTCTCGCCTCCATTCACATTTCAGAATGAATGAACCTACTGACGACTCTTTGTTTGCCTTTTCACTGAATAGAGGGGAGGCAGAGAAGCAACATGTAAAGGTCCTCATAATTTTATGAACATTTATTTTACCTTCATTCTTCATATTCAAACTGTCATACAGTATACTTTAAGAACGAGACAGGAAGAAGCTTGTTCACTTCTTTGTGTGGGTTTTTTTTTCTTCTCAGAACAGTCCTTTGAAATCTTATTTGCATTGAAAATACTTATTGAAAAGCTGAGTCTCATGTCAGGGTTCCTATTCTACTCAGAGGATGTAATTTTGCTTTGTAAATTGGTCTCTCATCTTGAATGAGGAAATAAGCATGCTGGTGGATGCCAATTAGATGAACTTTTGTATCCCAAGTAGAACTGCTGAGAGCAATTTTGATGGACTGATTTTGCATTTGAATATGCTTTCAACTGGATCTAAAACACATTGTAAAATCAAATTGATCTCTCCAGAGTTTCTCTAATGAAAAAGATTCCAGTAATGTTTAGACATTTTATTTGGACAGATTCAGAGCAAGACATTTTGATTTCTGTTTAGTTCCTAAGGCTTTTTATTTTTAACTTCCTAAATATCATATCTTCAAAAGTCGGTGTGAAAATATTTCAATTTTGCCGAAAGTAAACATTGAGAATGACTCCAGCTTTTTTATTTGTGTGCTTTTGAGACTTATCCTCAAGGAAAAATCTGGAACACATTCCTATCACCAGAATCAAGTCAAACACTGAAGTCCTGAAATTCTTTGTAAATGCAACTTCCATTCTCTCATCTGTAGCGGGAAATGCATCGGTTGCTTAAAATGCTTCCAGCTGCAATAGTCTAAATCAGGAATTTAAAAACATTTTTGATAGATGCTGCCTTTGGTAATGGCAGCACTGGGTATAATCACTGACAGGAATAGCACTGATTACTGGTATCAGTCGAAAGCACTTCCAGCTCAGACTGTCTGTCTGTCATTTAGAGCCAGCTTCCATACCCTTAATATCATACGCAGTGCCTCCAGAACTGCTGGGATTTGCACCAGGGTTTCTGACTTACTAGAGCGTGTACTAACCTGACTCTCACTGCTTCCTCATATCCGAGGCTGATGTTAGGGGAGTTCTAAGCAGGTTCAGGAAAACTTTTGCAGGAGGAGGTGTTGATCACCAGCCTTCCACAAGCAGGCAGGACCAGCGTCCACTTTTAAAACCTGTTCCACTGCATCCTAAACCCCCAAGGCTCCAGTGAAAGCAGGCAATTACTTCATCTTGCCTTTGGACAAATGATGTACCAGACTTTTGCTGCACAAATACTTTTCTCTCAGCTCCACAAAGCTACAAACTGGTGCTATTGATGTACTGTAATTCTTGTTCATCTGCACTCATGCACATAACAGCAAACCTTTTTGGAAGCAACTGTCAGGGAAGATCAAAGGTGCTGGACTTCCTATAAAACCACTTGTGAACTGTTAATTCTGTTTGGATCTAAAAGATCAGATTCAGCAGCAGTGGGCATTGCAGCATGAGGACAGGCGCTGGCCAGTGCTCTGCGATAAGGGATCACACCAGCTGGCCGAGCAGACGTTACCCAAGAAACCACTCCCGTGTAGCTCCTGAAGTCTAAAATAAAATACTGTGTTGGTGAGAGGCATCGAGTCCAGCACTGCAGGCTAAAAAGCAATCGCTGAAGGAAAGGCAGCTCAGGGAACATATAGTCAATCTCCTATTCTTTAAAGTAGCAATGGTGAAAGTTACTGTGCTTCACTGAAAGAGCGAGCAGGAGATGCCTCCCTCCCTTCTTACATCAGCAGTCTACTCCCCATTGAGGCTAAGGATTTCCCAGCATGGCTAACCTTATCCTGGTGCTAGACCTGGTGAAGACATTTGGCTACTACTGCTGTTTGATGTGACCCTGATCAGAATAAATGTAACTGAGCCAGTTATTTAAGATTAGCAGCCAGGGGCAGAGCTGGAGGAGGCATTCTGTGGGAAGCCCTCTCCTGCAGCGGGCTGCTGAGAGCAGCTAAAGGACTGCTCTGCGACGCAGAGTCCCCCGCGAGCAGCCACCCTCGGATGGCTGCCGTGTCCCCCACAGGATCAGTTCCCAGCCCCAGCACCCCTTCTCTGACAGTTTGCAAGAGGCAGTAACACCAGCCCTGAGGTGTTGTGCTGCTTCCACTGCCTCTTACAGCCCCTGTGTGCACTCAGGAGGATTGGGGAGGAAAAAGCAATGTCTTCCCTACCTTTTTGCCCTTTCTTTTGAAGGGAGCTGTTCCTTCAGTCACCACCTTTACAATTGCCCCAAGCCCAGGTGCCATCCGCTGTTTGTTTGTAGCCAAAAGGAGGCTGAATTTAGCAGATGACGTCTGTTCAGCCACTAGGTCTGTATCACGGTGAATGTTTCTGTGGGCAGGTGATGTAATGACAGGGAACCTTTGAAGGGCCTGGAAGCTGTGTCAGCTTGACGTCTCAAAAGGCTATCGGTTTCCAGGAACAAAGATCACCCTTACCCCTTCCATACCCTCCCAGCCATCAGATCCCACCATCCCAGGCCTGTCTCCCACAAAACCCTGAGCTGTATTGCTCTGTGAAGGAGAACCCCACATTCTTCACAGTCTTTACTCAAAGATCTGATGCACACGAAGGCAGGCCTGTGTTTATAATGGCAGCTAGACAAACTCATAAACAATACCTCTCATATTAGCCCAATCCTAGTCTTCAGGGAGCTGGTGGATAAACATGAATCTGCATTGTTCTTTGCAAGTGCTGAAGAGCAGAGCCTTAAATAGAAAGTTCCACAGCAAATGATGGCTTTGCCTCTTTAAATGCCTGCCCCACAATTTTGGGGTATGAAGTTTTACTCCTTATTATAGGTTTCTAGAAGCACAAGAAACACTTCTCTACAACTAAGAAAAGCCTTCAAATCATTAGGAGTTTAAAGCTTCATGTTTTTCGCGTTGCTGGGTTAGCAGCTCCGAACTGCTGTAATTTTTGTAGCTGCAGAAAATGGCATGTTGCAGTTCAGAACTGTTTGGGAAAAAAAATAATCTGTTGCATACAGATGGAGGGGTTGGGATTCTTCACCCCCAGGAGGGCTCTCTGAAATGGAATATATCAAAAGCAACCCATAAACTTTTCTTATTCTCATATAAAGATGCTTGCATGTATGCACACATGCACATTTTGGCACACCGCTTTGTTCTGACTTATGTCCAGCGCTTCATCTTGTAGGCCAAGTTTGCTCTAGCCGTTTCTTTTCCAGACCGAGCTGTCCTAACATCTTCACCTCACTTCTACGCAGCTGGCCTGCTGAGAAGTCAAAGTTAGAAGTATAGTTTCCAGACACTCTCTGTATAACCAGTCGCCTTCAGAAAGATTATCCAGGTCATCTTGTCCCTAGGATATTGGGAAAATGGCAAAAGAAGAAAAAAATTCCTTAACAGAAGGTTCAAAAGCCTTTGGATTGTGAGGTACAAGGTGTGGGGGAAAGCACCAGCCTAATCCTCTGCTTGAGCTTCCTTTTGTTGGTGGTCAGCTGGTGTTGCTGACCTGGACCCCTCCTCAGACGACACGAAGGGTTACCTGGCAAATGTCTGTACAGTGCTTTGGAAACACGAAATGGAGATTTGATGCAGTCCCACTGAAGGTTGCAGGCTTGTCTGGAAGAAAGTGAAGGCAAAATCTGCCTTCATTACATTGCATGTTTTTCCCCTCATCAGACAAAATTGCCAAAGTGCAGAACGTTTCACTGCGAATCACTTTCGTCAGAGGAAGAAAGTGAAGCTGATGAACCTGGGAAAGGAAAACTCCGTGTTAGCAATACAGAATCTCTCCTATTCGTGAGGAACCCTCTGTTTCAGCCTGCCAGATTGAACAGTCATTATTAATCTCATTTCACAGCACTGATTACATTAACATTATTCTATTGTACAGTCCTATATAACACTGAAACCTCGAGGAGATAGCAGCTAAACAGTGAGGCTAACAAGAAGAATCCGTTACTTCACCAGCTAAAAACATCTGACCTGTGGCTGCTGCAACTTGAGCAGGGAAGATCCACTTCCTAATAAACTATTCCGAGAGAGGGAGAAAGAGAGAGAGAACAGGCTGAACCTTTCACAAGATGCTAACTGCAAGTTTTTTCTTGGCTAACATTTTTTCAGTCATGACAGCTCTCAGTCAATTCCAGATGAAAGCAGCTGCTTCCCTAGAATGGGCTGCAGCTTTCCTGACTTCTCTCTCTTGGCCTCATGTCTGACAGAACTTGATATACAAACTTTCACTAAAAAGCGTATGTAAGCCTTTTTTTTTCTGATTATGAAAATATTCTTGCAATAATCTTTAAAGCTACCACATGTTCCATTGCCTCTGAAATGTGTTCTCTGTGATACCTTTTTTCAATACGCTCTTTATAACTACTCGGTGTGTGGCTTTTTTACTTATTTTGATTGCATATGTAAATTCCATGACATGTTGCCATTTCCTGTCATTAAGTGGATGTTACTTGATTTTAGCGTTCAATTAACACTAAGAAAATGGAAACACTGAGGCACATTCTGACTTTTTGGCACTTTTTTTCACAAATCCTATACACTGTTCTTGTTGCAGAACCCATTTACAAAACAAGCATCATTTCAGGGCCCAACTCTACCAAGTGCTGAGTACTTCCAGTGAAGTGCTCAAGTCCCTTCACAAAGGGACCTAGGAAACAAGGTGGTTTTTGGTGTTAGATTTTCCTTCAAAGAGGTGTCTGGGTTCCCACTTATGTTTGGAAAAGTCAATCTCTCTGCAGCAAAACCTTCTCTACAGGATTTCCTATTGACTGCCCTGAGCTCCTTCCACAGCATGCTGGCTCTTGCTACCTCACTCTGACTTGCTGAACTCTTTTTTCCCACTTTTTAGGGAACTTCACCACTGTATTCGGAGGAGTGAATTTTGCTTCAAGAGCTGCTTGTCTGTGTCTAAATCCCTGTACCCTGTGTAACTTGTGGGGCAGATGCATTTCCCCGCACCCAGGGCTGGATGTCTGTCTGAGCTACCTGCTGCAATGAGAGCCACCGCCTCATTTTGGGTGCTTAAGAACTGAGAAATCTAAAAGCAAAGGCAGTCTTTGAATATGCTGTACTTTAAAATCAGTGAGTCTGTTTGCATTTTGCTCTCTGCCTCCTACTCCTTCACAATCCATCTGTTGGATCCGTACCAGCAGTCAGAACCACATGACTACAGGATGAAATGACTTTAAATGGCAACGTGGCACTGGTACAGCATTAACATCTCGGCAGCAGACAGTGTGAGATTAATGTCACAATTAGCAAGTGGATGTTTGATATCTTAACCTCAAGGATTCATTGCACTTGTAAATCTGCAGGGGCTCAGTTGGGTGCTCGGTTGTTACAGATCACAGAGATAATGTAAACAGGCTCTTACCAGGGCCTGGTGGAACCAGAAGGTTTCTGTTTGCATGAACAGTCTTTTTAAAAGGTAGAAATATTGTTATAATATAAACACCAAGGTATATGTATATAAACATTGTTTTATGGAAGAAAATTTAATAAACCTAAATTCAGTAAACAGAAGTTAAAAGCAGCTCCATACTAAATCCTGAAAGGGGAAAGCAGCAGCTCCTTCATACTTGTGAGCTCAGGGGAGACAAGTTCAAGCAAATATTGTGGGCAGAATTCCTCACTGTTCCTGTCAACCTAAAGAAAAATTAAAATGAGAACAGCAAAATACCGAGCCCTGTCCCCTGCGCAGACCCTGAGCTGGGACAACCAAGGCATAGCAAGCAGAGCTGATCCTGAGGGAGCTTTCTGGATGCCACCTGTAAGTGCCTGCAGGCCGCACCGTGTTCCTAAACCAAATAAACCCCACTTAGATCTTGCAGGGTCTGGCCCCTAATGATGGGGGTACTGCTGCTCTCTGCTGGTGCAAAGTCAGACTTAGTAAAACATTGATGAATGCAAACCAACTCCAGGAAAATGAATGCTGCTGCCTAGAGCTATGCAGAGAATAGGCATTCCCGACCAGGGAAGATTCTGAGATTTTCATAATTTGTCTTTGTTTCTGTTTGTAACAGATGCTGGTAGTTCTTCACACATGAAAAGGGAAATAGTTGGGATCTATCAAAATATTTTATTTCAGTAAAACAAACCATTTTGTCTGAGCTTTGAAACTTTTTTTATATTATGCAAAATTATAAAAATAAAAATGGTTTTGAAAGGGAGAAAATTAGTGTTATTTAGTCTGAAGCTGTACCTGTCCTTCGTTTAAATCCCTTTCCTTTGAGCCTGACCACTTTCACCTTGTTTCTCTCGTTCCTGTTCTCTGAAGCCCCAAAATTGTTACACAAGTATTTTCTCTGCCTCATGTGGCTTTTCAGGGGGAGATTTATTTAGAATTTCAGATTACTTATGGTACAAAACCCACTAGCTGTAAATGAGCTCTAAGGTAAATGATAACTTGTTTATTCCACAGAAGGGGTGTAATGTATTTTATTAAGATCTAGCTGTCATTTTACTTTCATGTATGTTCTACTTACAGTCTCTGTTCAACTAATGGATCCTTTTTTTTCAGTGGAAGAAACCCTGTTTTTTCTAACTGTTCTCTATTCTGAGCACTGAATTGAAATCCATTAGATTAAACAAGATGACACATTATTCAACAGGATCATTATTGAACCCATGTATCGTGGTTTAACCCTGGTCGGCAACTCAGCCCCACATAGCTGCTGGCTCACTCCCCCCACAGTGGGATGGGGGCAAGAATCAGAAGGGTAAAAGTGAGAAAACTCATGGGTTGAGATAAAGAGAGTTTAATAAATAAAGCAAAAGCTGCACACGCAAGAAAAGCAAAGCAAGGAATTCATTCACTGCTTCCCATAGGCAGGCAGGGGTTCAGCCATCTCCAGGACAGCAGGGCTCCATCATGCGTAACGGTGACTTGGGAAGACAAACACCATCACTCCAAACATCCCCCCCTTCCTCCTTCTTCCTGCAGCTTTATATGCTGAGCATGATGTCGTATGGTCTGGGATACCCCTTTGGTCAGTTGGGGTCAGCTGTCCTGGCTGTGCCCCCTCCCAGCTCCTTGTGCCCCCCAGCCTCCTCACTGGTGGGTGGGGTGAGGAGCAGAAAAGGCCTTGACTCTGTGTCAGCCCTGCTCAGCAGAAATGAAAACATCCCTGTGGTATCAACACTGTTTCCAGCACAAATTCAAAGCATAGCCCCATACAGCTACTGTGAAGAAAATTAACTTTATCCCAGTGAAAACCAGCACACCATGTGAAATAAAAACAAGGAAAGAAAGAATAAACTTAGACATTGACACACTCATATACATAAAAATTCAGTGGAAATTCTCAAAGAGCCAACATATGAACTAACTGCTAATTGCTGTTCTATTACTAATACAATATACAGTGAACATAAATTTTAAGCAGATCTCCTAAACAAGGTTTGTATTGACTTTCCACTAATAGCGCAATACAGGAGAAAAAAGTTATCAGATCAAATTACACTAGTTAAAATTATCCCCTATAGTATGTCATATTATTGATGTTAAGCAGAAAAATCAACTAAATTGTAATTCATGGTGAGCTCTGATCAAATCTCAGTGGCATGACGTGATCCACCTACAGCTGCAGCGGGTGTAGCTCACAAACCAACTAACCGCCTGTTTCACAGGGAAAAAATAAACTTACGAGAGACATCAGGGTTTCCTTTTTACAAATCTCTATTCATAATAGGAATGAACATGATGTCCCCTTAAGCTGCAGCTCTTTAGCACAGCTTCAGTCAACAGACACAACTGGTAAAAATACCCTCAGCTCTACCGTGTTCTTTCCTCTCATAAACCAAACAGAGTGTCAGTCCGTCTCATTCCTCCCTCCACACCATGCTGTCACAAAAAGAGCCACTGAACACTGCTGCTAGGTAGCAAACTGTAGTTTTGTGTCTTTTGAGGAAGATCCCATATAAACGTATCTCCTGGCTGTACAATTTCATTTTACAGCTTCTTGCTCCTTGCTCCTGCGTAGACAGGATTTGCACCCATGGGCAAACATAGTTAGTGCTTTTGATCAACGCGTGCTCAGCATGTAATTGCCCTTGGATCTTAGGTCTTACATGATCCTCCTATGTGCTTCTTCAGAATTTATGATTTGTTTTTAATGGACTGCACCAAGGAGAAGAAGCTTTCACAATGCTCATCGTCAGAGCCTCACTGTCCTGTGATTTATATGCTGTTCCTATGCTTTTAAAATGTTACAGGAAAGGGCTGTATTTATGGCAGGTTTTCTACAATGTTATAGAAAGTGGTTTTAGGACATGTAATGTATCTTACAGATACACATTGTAAGGAGGGTATATTATCTTTTCTGAGTGTCTTGCAACCTTCATTGACACTAATAAGATTTACATGTCCCAGTGGACAAAAGAATGGACTGCAGAGTCGTTAATTCAATTTATTAGAATGAGTGGCTGACTCAGAGTTGAGAAGAAGCATGACCTTTCCACATCAGTCGTTTGCTCCTAGGGCCAATGCAGAAAAACTCCTTGTAATCCCCAGGGAGAATACTACTCTTTGGGTGTTTTTTGAGTGGCCTTTCTGGCCATTTTGGCCCCAGTACAGCAGCTCTACAATACAACAGTTTCACTTGCTTAAACAGTTCTTTCCATGTTCTCAGTGACTGATGATTTTGCTAAATCAGGGCCTTGCAAAGTGTTTCGTCTTCAAAGATAAAGCAGTGAAAAAGTACATAGTAGGATGACTTCTTTCCTTAAGACTTTGTTTATTGCCAGTTTTCAAGGGAAGAGTTAAGATTTATTTTTTTCCTCTGTTATGATAAAAGGGGCCAAACACTGGAACAGGTTGCTCAGAAGTTGTGGATGCCCCATCCCTGGAACTGTTCAAGGTCAGGCTGGACGGGGCTTTGAGCAACCTGATGTAGTGAAAGATGTCCCTGCCCATGGCAAGGGGGGTTGGACTAGCTGATCTTCAAAGGTCCCTTCCAACACAAACTGTCCTATTGATCCTGTGATCTTCTGGATGCTTCCTGGGATTGCAGGAAAACAGAAGAATGAATGGGGATGCAGTAAAAGCAAACATTTCATTCAAAGAGAAAGAAGACTGACAGAAACCTAGGAAAGGGAAATCTAGAATGCATGTAGAGATATCTTGTTGCTGAAGTGGTCCATATCCCAGATAAGACCTCACAGATGTTTCACTTGAAACTTGAATTTCAGAAAAGGTGAAAGTAGTCAACATCTAGTCCATTTCTTGAAATTGTGGGGGTAATAATACTAGTAATCAATCAGACATAAAAACCCCCAACAACCTAGTGTCCTTGCCTATATGGAAAGCCTCTTAGCAATGTTTAAGGTTGACACAGTGCTTCATGCCCCTTTGTGTAAGAGAGGGACACACCATCAGTACATGAACAAAATTATCTCACACAGCCAATCGAGCTGGATTTGCAGTGCTACAGAAAGCAAAGCCGCTCTGAGAGGTTTTGGATTCCAGTTTCAAATTAAAGTAAACATGGGCCGTTCAAACATTCATGGACTATTAAAGCCACATGTACAATATTGTAATGATGGTACAAACTAAAACCGACTTAATGGCAATGCACTGAGAGCTGGCAGCTTTTGCGCATTCCTTCTGTTGGTTAATGCTGCCTGTTGAAGAGTTTGCCAAGTAAGCAAAAGCAATGATGTTCTTTACCACAAATCCTTTATTTTCTCTTTTGCTGTCTTCAAGAGTCCACACCCACAATAAATGCTGAAGAAACTTAGGAAATGGAATATACAGAATCAGAACTGTAGTTCTTGAAAGAAGAAGCTCAAAGAGAGCTATGAAGAGGTGTAATGCCAAAAGCAGCAAATCTTTCATCATCTCATCCCACTGGAGTGCACACATTCCTGGAGACCATCTAAAGTACAAAGGCAGGGTGAGATTACCAGTTGGATACCAATGCTACTGCAGAGTATTTGTATATGCCACATACGCTGTGCTTACACATCTTGCTACAGGCAAAAAAAGGACCACATCTTATACCGGAAGCCAAACTTTTATTGTTAATCTGATTTAAAGATTTGATTGTATAACCAAAATACAGAAATCAGTTCATGTTAGTCGGTTTAAATGCAGTTTAAATTTTCCAGATTAAAAAAATATATCTCATCAAAAATATTCTAGTTAAAAGTTTTAATAGAAACCTCCCCCTAGTATCTAATGCCTTTTCTTTGGTGCTACATTTACCTCTCCACTGCTCCTCTAGCTGCTAATGCTGGTGGTTTTTGTCTGAAGGAAGAGGCGTGACAGCAAGTTGTCCTCCTGAGATATTTGATGGTAGGAGTATAATGTTCACGGTAGGGTGTTTTTCTCCTCATTGCTAGGAGAAGCATGTTGTTGATGTTCATGGCTGCTTCTTCCTCATGCTAGGGGCCACTTGGGCCCATTTTTATATGTTTGCTAACATGCTCTACACCCTGATTTTTCTTCCTTAGTCCACAACAATGTTGCACCTAACTTTACTGTTTATGATAGGGTTTATACATGTAAGACACTTTTCTTTTTTGTTATGCCTATAACTGGTTTTCTCCAGCTCCTAGGTTTGCAGTGCCCTCACTGGTGAGTTACTGATAGCCCTGGGGCCTCTGGTATTACCCTATGGTCAAACCTTTACAGCTACAACTCATCATTAGTCCGGGGTCACAGATAGTTCATTCTACACAACTGAATTTCCTGTTATTCCTATTTATATAAAAACTTCTAACAGCAGACATTACTCCAATTACACAAGGCTAAGCAAAACTAAAACAAAAAAGGTAAGAGCCACCTGCTCATTAGACAGTTGCTGATGCAGATAAACAAGCTGAAACAAAGCCGTAAGCTAGTTAAGACTAGTCCAGACAAAACCTGACAAGCCCTCCGGCCTGTGTCACCTTAACATAAAGCCTGTGGCTTGTTACCAGCAACAGCAATACTGTATTTACTAATGCATGGGGCTACACAGGCCACTCTTAACTAAGAAGGAAAAGAGATTCCAAGGGATCTGGTAAGAGATTCCAAGAAATCCGGTCCTTTTTTTACTATTTCATGATTAATTCTACATCTCTGAAACATACAGTACTTGGACTGAAATTAGGGTGACAGCTGATGATAGGATTAGGGTTTGGACAAGAACGGTTCTGAGAAACCTAAGTTCTCAATGCATCATTGACTACCCTGAGAAAAAGGAAAAGGCCTCATTTTGGTTTAAAGTGCTACTTTACCTTCTGTCATTCACTTCTCAAAGACTGGACCTGATTTCTACCTTAAGGTAGATTTAAAACTAGGAGTAGGGCTAGAATTTGGGAAAGTGCAGGCTGAGGAGCCCAGGTTCCTGCTGCACTTTGGAGCAGGGAAAAGGACTCATGCCATTTTCCTCAAAACTATTTTTCCTTAAGCCCTTGTTGGCTCCTGTCTCGTGCCTACCTTTACATTTTGAAATGAGGTAGGACAAGATCAGGGTTACAGCTAGGGTTTTGGGAAGTGCAGGCTCATGAGCTCAGGTTCCTGCTGCAATGTGGAGGTCCCTAAGTGTACAGAATAGGTTTCAAACTGTTGAAGACAACTTTTCTCCATCATTCTCTGCTCATGGGATCAGCTTCATTTCTATATAAGGCAAAAATTGCAGTTAGGATTAGGGGCTGGGAAGTTGTTTTCTATTATTTAGTGCCTTTTCTATGGAAAGTGCAGACACATCCCTGGGAAGATTTTTGGAAACCTCTCTCTTTCCTCTGAAAGTGAAGTTTCATCTTTCCATCTGGTCTCAAAGGTTTCTTTCCCTTGTGAATAATAACCCCTTTTGCAACAAAAATCAGACAACAATATCACAACAATCATACATTGAGAGAAGAGTATAAAAAAAATCTACCATGCACGAAAAACACATGGCAGGTGTCACGGTCTCCCCTCCTCCTCCTCCTCCCCCCAGACACAGCCTGTTCAGTCCTCCTCAGGCCTCACCTTTTGGCCCTGCCTGGACTGAGGGCGGCTGGGGTCACTGCAGGCCCATGGCAGGGTCAGGCTTCGGCGCGAGGAGCGCGTCAGTGTGGGCCTGGCACTGCCAGACAGGGGCCGGTGCATGAATTTAGAAGCCCAGTGACTCCGCAAGGTAAATTTGGGGATATTTAATGAATGTAAAGGATTAGCCAGCCTTGAGGAGAGAGGGATCCAGCTCGCTGTCTGGGGTAATCCAGGCCCAGTGGGTAGGGGTGGCCTGGATGACACCCCAGGCAGCATGGGGGACATGACTCCCTAAAAAAAAAAAGATGAACCCCTTGTCTGCAGGCCTTTCTCGCTTTGATGAACCCTTTCTTATGGCCTTTCAGTACCTAAAGGGGGCCTATAGGAAAGAGGGGGAAAAGCTTTTTAGTAGGGCCAGCTGTGACAGGACAAGGGGTAATGGTTTTAAACTAAAACAGGGTAGGTTTAGACTGGATATAAGGAAGAAATTCTTTACAGTGAGGGTGGTGAAACACTGGAGTGAGTTGCCCAGAGGGGTGGTGGAGGCCCCTTCCCTGGGAACATTCAAGGCCAGGTTGGACGGGGCTGTGAGCAACCTGATCTAGTTAGCGGTGTCCCTGCTCCTGCGGGGGGGTTGG
>NW_009260669.1:556266-561176 GCF_000687185.1 Egretta garzetta
CACTATGCTAGTTACTATGAAGAAAATTAACTCTATCCCAGCCGAAACCAGGACATGGGTGCGGGTGCCCGGCCCACCTGCGGTTTCCCCGGCGCTGGTTGTTTCCCCGGCGCTGGTTGTTTCCCGGGAGCTGGTTGTTGTTTCCCCGGCGCTGGTTTCCCCGGGAGCCGGAGCCACCAGCAGGGCTGAGCGGGCGCCCCGCGCCCTGTCCTGTCCTGGCAGCTTGGCCCTCTGGCCCCTTGGAAGCCCAGCGACACCACCCACAGCCCTTTCCCTTGGAGGATCCCAAAGCCCAGAGCTCGCTCCTGTCACTGGTTTGCCAGAAACTCAGGCAAATTTAGGCCGGCCTAACAGGTTAAAGCACGAGTAGGAAACCCAACCTGTACAGCCTAACCTGCCTGTACTTTCAGGTCACAGTGTGAAGTCCGTCCGATTTCTTAGACGTGTGCTTGAAGGATATGTTTGAGAGATGTGTTTACTCATGGATTTGTTTCTTAAAGATCTTGGCTTTTATTATGCCATCAGGGATCCAGAAGTTAATGTTGTTACAACCTGAGTTCAATTTACTCATTTTAAATTGGATTTTTTGCTGGAAAATGAATCCAGAAACCTTACCTCTGGATAGCCATTATTTTCAGTACAAACGAGGAATGAATCAAGTGAAGCATTACAGATCAGGCAGCAATAGAAACCCCGACAGTGCAAAATGTATTTCAGCTCTCTGCTCCCTGCTTCTGGGAGACCTGTGGACACCGATGACCTTGCCTGTGTGGTCAGCTTGCAGGACTCTCTTGTTCATTGACCAAGTTGCCTATTCCAGTGTTTTCCATAATTAGATTAACCAGAACACAATGAGTGTATGGCAAAAATTAGATTGAAATGTCTTAAAAAAAGAAAAAAAAAATAAAGGAAGCCTTCAATCAGTGAACAGATTTCAAAAGTCAGTGTTGTTTCGAGACCAAGTTGCAAAACTCAGCTGAATATATTTACATCTCCCATTCTGTTTAATTCTTAGTTAAATATTTTCTCTAGTTACAGTCACAGTAAATCAGAAGGAGTTAAAGGGGAGCAGTCCTTCATTAGCAAGTTCTTTGCACAGAGAAGGGGTCTTTGCACCAAAGTCCCAAGGATGTGTTTTTGCCAGGAGGACTGGTGGATTTACATCTGCTCTGCACTGGTGGAAATGACGGTTGCAGTCACAGGGCACTGGAGAAGCTGTCCAGCAGCAGGACTTTATTAGTATTATTTAAAAAAAAAAAAAAAGTCTCATCTTTAATTGTTAAAAACAAATGTGTCAGCTTGCCTTTATAGTCTACACAGGGACTGACAGTTACTATAATTTTATTTTTTTTTCTCTCTTAGGCATTCAAAAAACTTGCCTCCATCTTGCTCTGTTTTATTTTTTCCAAACTGGATAGCAGCATTTGTGAATTTTATACATGTGCAGTTTTTATGTGCAGATCTCTCAGCTCTTCTAACAAAACAGTATAATGGAACATTCAGATTTGCACTGCTTTTTGTCATACACCAGTTAAGTCGGGGGGAGTTGCCTTTGCTGAATTAATGGTGTGTCAGTTTTAGTTCTGTATGTAACATGAAAACAAGAGAGTACTCAATGCAAATTATCTTTTGATACTGTTTAATGCTATAGCTTTCTTAAGGCTTCAAATGTGAATTAAAGTCAGATATCTGTTATATACTATCTTTTTCTCCCATCTCTAGAAAACACAAGATACCAAGGTGTTCCCAGTTTCCTGAGAAGTGCTGACTACCATTATATCATATTGATTAAAATAGGAGTTTCCCATAAATTCCGGTAGGATTTATCAGTGGCTGGCATCATTGTGGAGCAGGAACATTTATCTTCTTGTGACATGCAGAAAGTCAGTGTTGGTCTGCAATGCTCAGACTACAGCCAAGGCTTCAACTGACAGCTAACAAAAGCCTAACTGATATTTTTTATTCCCTAGAGATTTTTACTTCAGTCAGCACAAGGATGAGGAGAGGAAAGTGGATTGAGATGAAGTCAGGCTTTGAGCAAGGGAATGAACAGCTAGAAAAGCCCACAGTCTTTCAGATTTTCTTTGATTATTATGTCTGTGACTGCATCAAATACAAACTTGACATTCTGGGTGTCCGTGGCACATGTCAAGTGAGCATATATCTCTTTATCTTCTTTCCTTATGTTCAAGTCTAGGAATTGTTTCTTGATGTAATTTCCAGCATCTTCAAATGTATTTAGTCCTAGTGGAGAGAGCAGTAAAAGAAGGAGAAGACACATTTCAACTGCTACTTCCTCACAGCTGCTAAGAAACAAAAATTTTTTTCTTCTGTTTTTTTTTTTTTCTTTTTTTTTTGTAAAGGGAATTTACTTCATGCATTAGATATGAAAATTTTGTATCTAAATTGGCCACTTAAATTTCAATTTCAATGCCTAACACAAAGGCCTCATTTCTGAAGTGAAATGTTCCTGAGTAAGTCAATATGAAACAGTTAAGGACCTTAGAGAGAGAGCAGAAAGTGTGAGAAACAGAAGAAAAAAGGAAGAAGCATAAATGCAAAGGGAATCGTGTAGGTAGACAAAATTGGTGGGAAATACAAAAATGAAGAGATGAGGAAATGAAGAAGGAAAAAGGGAGAAACTCAGTTGCTTATATATTCAGTCATAATTTCTTTGCAGCTTTCTTGCCTGTTGGCAGTGCTCCTTTAGAGAAACAGCAGGTGAGAACACTGGTACCACGGACTCACTGTAGGTCTGGAGCAGGGTGAGACTCCTGGAGGCAGGCTGCTGCTGAGAGCCCGTGCTGGCTCCCATCCTGCCTGAAGCCTCAGGCAGTGCAAAGCCCCACTGAGTCTAGCACATCATGCTTGATTATCCCAGTGAAGCACTGAGGAATTTTGGGTTGCTCTGCTGATGTGTGCTGAGAAAGGGAGCGAAGGAGCTGGTTTTCAGGAAGTGCACAGAACGCGCCTTCTAATAATACTGCTTTACGTATGCTTCATTCTGGACGTTCTCTCTCCCAAATACATTAGGTTAATACTAAAATACCGACAGATTTTGGGGTTTTTTCTCTGGCACCTTCTAACATAGCCTCATATATTCTCTTGCATCATCTGGGAACAGCTGCTGTTTTTTATTTCCAGTAGACACTACTGTGTCATACAAAAAGAGGCAGCCTTCCTTTATGGAATGGGTTTTCAAAATAGGCATAAAAAACTTGAGTTCAGTTATAGTATGTGTGAGTGATAAGACACTGACTTGCACTCAGATGTTGGCTGGGTTTATCAAACCATACTTCAGCCATCTGAAACTTCTAGTTCTCTCAGCTTCCTTTGCTGCCAATGAAGAGAAATAAGCATCTCCAGAGAGAGATGACCTCACCCTGGGATAAGCGTCATGAGTAGGTGAGATGAATTGGATTCTGGTCACGTCTGTCCCATACCTTTCTTTTGAGAGAAAACCTAGATGCTTAGATAAGATGCTTAGTATTGAAATGGTTATATATAAGTGAGCTGAGTCAAAGTCTCAGTCTTTAATGCATGGCCTACACTAATCATCTGACTGTACTTTCTTCTGAACCCCCAAACTTACCATTATACTCAGGAAAGCAGATATTCAGATGAACTTTTGTTATTTTCTCTTGAAAGAGGTCTTTTTTGTTTAGAAACAGCACAATGGAAGTTGCTGCAAAGCACTTGTGGTTGCAGATGCTGTTGAACAGCTGAAGGCTTTCATGCATTCTGTTCTGTTGAGATGCAAAAGGTAAATATGAGAGACTGGCAAATCTCATCCCCATATGTCATTTTTACTGTAATGTTCTTTACTGGCAAGAGCCAATACAGCATAACAGCCTTTAAATGGTTATCAGGGAACAGGAATAGTCCTGATATGCCATCGGAGAGTACATTAAAACTTAGCAGAAAAAAAGGGTTGTTTGTCTCTTCTGACTCACCACTTCTTTATCTTCCACCAGAACCATGTCATAGGCACTGAGTGCAGCGCAGAATATGATGCAAGTAACTCCCTCAAAGCAATGAATCCACTTTTTTCTTTCCGATCGCTGTCCACCCACATCAAACATCCTTTGCAGAAAAAATAACATATGTACAATGTAAAGCACTAACTAATAAGGGTGTCATGCTGTTAATGTGCGGAGTGCAACTGGAGATGAATGACAATCAAATATCCTGCTTTTCCAAATACTGGTCTGTTTCTATCCCAACAGGTCAAGGAGTACTATGCATTATTTACGGCTTTGTGTTGGGCATAAAATTAAGCGTAAAGGCTTAAATACCTGCATATAGGAAATACATTCAGAACTCTCAGGTGGAACTCCGTGATGAGGAAGTGAGGCTCTGCATAAGAGCTCGGTGCAGGACTAAGACCTGCAAGCAAGGATTTATCCAGGACAGAGTTCATACATGAAACATTGACAAAATACCCTCAAATCCACAGTCATTTGTTACTTCATAGAATAGAATCATAGAATCATAGAATCACTTTGGTTGGAAAAGACCTTTGAGATCATCGAGTCCAACCTTTAACCTAACCCTGACATCCCACCACTAAACCCTGTCCCTAAGCACCTCATCTATCCTTTTAAATACCTCCAGGTATGAGGACTCGACCACCTCCCTGGGCAGCCCATTCCAGACCTTGACAACCCTTTCAGTGAAGAAGTTTTTCCTAATGTCTAGCCTAAACCTGCCCTGGCACAGCTTCAAACCATTCCCCCTCGTCCTATCATCTGTTCCTAGGGAGAAGAGGCCGACCCCCACCTCCCTACAGCCTCCTGTCAGGTAGCTGTAGAGGGCGATCAGGTCTCCCCTCAGCCTCCTCTTCTCCAGGCTGAACACCCCCAGTTCCCTCAGTCACTCCTCGTAAGACTTGTGCTCCAGGCCCCTCACCA
>NW_009260669.1:561272-593490 GCF_000687185.1 Egretta garzetta
TGCATGGGGTTGTTGTGACCCAAGTGCAGGACCCGGCACTTGGCCTTATTGAACCTCATACAGTTTTGCTTGTCGTGAACTGACACATTGATCAATAAGGCACATGACTGGAAGCCGGTCATGGGTTGACCCACAGGTTATGTTTAATTGCTTGGTGTAGATCTACATTTGTCATCTATTCATTGCCCTGGCGTGGTCACTTAGCTGGCTGTATAACCTGCAGCACGCGTCTGGGGGGAGAGGGGAGGGCTCTGCCCTATCCATCTCATTAGTTGCTCTTTAAGCAGCAATTCATGAAGAGCAGGAATCCCTTCATTTGTAGAGGGGAAAATGAAGGGCTGTCTTCCTCTGCATTTATTTCCTTCAGTCTTCGCCAGAAATTACTGCCTTTGGGTAGAATCATATGAACATTATATGGACTTTTTATATGGGGTCCAAAGCCAACCGAGCACACCTAGCTGGGGCCTGGTTAGGGCCCAACTGAGTTGGAGCTGTCGTCAAAGCTAGGATTGTGCTGCTTAGCACTAGCTTCCAAAATTCCCACCTATATTTGCCGTTCCTCAGTGATAAGGGCTTTCTTTTCACTATTTTTCTGCCATAAAAGGTGCCAAACTTGAGCATTTGTCAAGTGGGTTAGAAAGGAGAAAAAACATGGAAAAAAATCAAATTTATCCTGCCCTTACTTCTTCTGTTTCCTTGTGTGCATGATGACTTTTCCCTGTGCTGCCTGTTGTTGAACTTAAAACTGTAAAACCTAATCCCCTGTTGCATTATCGCTTCCTTCAAGAAAATGCATTACAACCTGCTCTCTGGATGTATCTCCTGCAGTATCTGAAAATTAAACACAACTCGATGAAAATGAAAATATTGGGATTCAGTATGAAAAAAAATAATGTCAGTAATGAACAGAGCAAGAATAATTTGTTACTGAAATGCCATTTTTTGCAGTATATTGATCCTCTGTTTTCTTCACCATCAGCAATGCAGCTGATGGAAACAAAGGTTATTGTTTACATTTTTCATCCTGCTTGGAAGAAATGAAACTCTTCCCAGTCCTCATGATGAACTGTTCCTGCAGCTGAGGAGCAATTAGAGAAAATAATTTTTTTTTTCTAGCACATTTCATCTCTTTGTCTGATCATTGGGTGTCTATAAATGTGAATTATTAGGAAATCAGGAAGCTGTTGTGGAGCAAGATTTTGATAACAGGAACGGCATTCTTCCAAGCGTATCTTCACTGCATTCAGTATGCCTGCTGAAGGGTAAGGTCAATATGAAGAAAGCATCTTGACTTTTGGCTGCGATTAGTGCCCCAAAGTCACCTGCCATTACATGTTTTCCTTGATTTGTGGTACGTAACTCTGACATCAGGGTTATGGGGGGAAAAAAGCTTCAAAATTTACTCTGCAGTAAAGTTTGGCAAGCATTCGTAATCATGTGAATCTGTATTCGCTTCCTGCAAGCTTTTAGCGTATGGCCTTGTGAATATTCATGACAAGTCAGGTGAAATAGGACAAGATCGAGGACAGAGGCAATGCTTATGGGCAGCTTTTATTGTACTAACCTTAGTTTGCTTAGCTCTTATGTCAGCCCAGAACTTAACATATTGCACGTGTAAAACTGAAGTCCCTCTGTGAGTGGTAGGAAGTGTATTTCTGAGATTATCTTTTTCTTTTACCAAGACAGTCAAAGTTAGTCTCGGAAGCTCTATATTTTCCCAGCACTGCTCTTGGAAAACTTAGCTACAGATATGGGACTAGCTGTATATTCATTTGTCCTAATGGCACGTATAGGGAGACCTGAGCTTGCCTGACTTCAGTCAAACTCTTCCTAGCACATCAGTGGAAACGACAGCAGGAGAGGACCTATGAAGATCAGACCTTTTAAAAAAAATATTTAAGTATGTTCTGAGTTCTGGAAATCAAAGTCAACATCAGCAAAATAAATTGAAGAGCACAAGAAAGCTAAATTACACTAAACCAGCAAAGTAATCACTAAGAAGATAACAAATAACAGGAGTTGTCTGTGCAACTGTAATTCAGTTCCCTGGAGCAGTGCTGGGATCTAGACTTTTACTGTGCAGATACAAAATATTTTCTGCCTCATTCTGTTCAGAAGAGGGGCAAGTGTTTAGTGAATGAGGCATCTGTTCATGTTGTCTTTTTATCCATGTGTGGTTTGTGACCCCAAGCCTCGCTTAAGTACATCAACCAAAACTCACTTCTGAATGTGGAAGTGTTTCTATCTTTGTAGATGTTTCTACGGTACTTATCAAACTAAGTGCAGAGTCATCAGAATGCCCCAGCTGTTTTGCCTTGCTCTGGCAATACAAAGTAGCAGCAACTGGCTGATTAAGATGGATTTATAGCTGCCCTGCATCCCTGTAGCGGCTCAAAACCCTCAGACTGTTTTGTCGTGTTTTTACCTTGTATTACTCACTGCAGGAGGGTTGGACTAGATGACCTCTAGGGGTCCCTTCCAACCCAAAACATTCTATGATTCTATGATACTTAAGTGCCTAAAACCACCAATGAATTTACTCACATGACACTACTGCGATGCATAGCAGAGAGGCTAAGCACAGTGGGGGTTTGTGTTTGGGGTGGCATTAGTAGCCTGCCTCTTGTTTACAGTCACCCAGGTAGCTTAATTCTCAGTCATGGTGCGTTTCAGTTGGACGTAGACACCAATTCTGATATTCTAATGTCAGGACTGGTAGCAACCATGTCAAAGAGGGTTTGCATTCTGATTATTTGTTTCTCCATCCTGATTTTGCTTTTATTTCTTACATGAACTGTGATTGCAGCTGAAGGTGCTCAGATTTCCAATGTACAAAGCTGCCTGGAAATATGTTAGTCAGATAAAAAGACAATGTCCATGGCATTGCACTGTAGCATTTGTGGGTAAGTGCTGAATTTTCACAAGACATCAGTATATTAATAGGTGATAATTTATTTGTAGGGCATCTACTTCAGAAACTTATTCTGTATCTGTAATCTCTGTTGTGTCAAAGCATTTGTGTGCTAGCATAGATGGTTTGGGGGATGTTTAATTGTCACATGAGGAAAAAAGAAGTCCAATGGAAAATGTAAAAGTTACAATCCTGCTGCTTTATACTTCAGTCTTTCTCTACAGGCAGTTTCTTGCCTAGACTACATTCTTCAATATGCACCCCAGCCTTTAAATTAAGAATTAAATGCAATTCTGTCCATAGAGAAAAGCAGTATAGATCATTGAAACTATCATAATTAATTCAAATACATTTTCATGTGGAATTAGGGTTCGCCAAGCATAACAAAATCTTGAGTATCTCGAAGTGTCAATTATTTTCAGTCAATTTTTTTTTCTGGGCATTTTGCTCTTCATCTTAAATGAGCATGAAGGCATGCATGCTAATACTGAAATTTCCCATGGGACAGAAATTATTATTTTTTTGCCAATGTAATGCATTCCAGTGTTAAGAGCAGTTATTTCCATTCTCAGTAGAAGAGAGTGAAAGGTTGAGAGTGCATGCAAATTAGTAGTCATCAGATGTTTTGCATGCTGTTAAGGACATTTAGGTAGGCAAATTTCATAAATGTCACAAACAATTATTCAAATAGCAGGATACAAATAATGCTTTTTAGACACTTATATATGTAAAAATGTCCTTTCAGAATGTGGTATTCGGAGATCTCTTAATGATCCATTATATACTTAAAGTTGGAGTACTGGTACTAAAATATGTTGGTTTTCTGGCTGTTTCAAAATATTAAATAAGAGTGGATTCAAGGATATCACAATGGCATTACATTGTTAAAATCAGGTCAATAGCTTTGAAAGAAGATACTTAAGGAAGATAAAACCACAGAAAACTGTCAAATATGGCCTTCGTACCTGAAGTTCAAATCCTTGAAAGAAAACTGAGTCTCTATAATTCCAGTTGTTTTCACTCGGGAGCGCAAAACATCTTGTTCACTAGGCACATAGCCTGGCATTGCTAACCTATCCAAATCGTTGAGGTAACTAAGGAGAATAAAAAGAAATGGTGACTGGTGAATTCAAAAGATGAAATGAACATTACATAATAAGTCATTTTGAGCTTCTTTTAAATATCTTATGTAAATTACACATTTAAATACAATACTACTGTTTTTTATACAACCCAGATCCACAGTCCAGAGCCTTTCTTTTTTTCTTTCTTGTCTGTCTTTTTTTTTCTTGTTTTTCTTTTTTTTTTATATAAAAGTGTAACTTAATTGTATATAATAAACATCTTTCTGAGAACTTCAGTTCAGGAAAATCCTTGTTTTCCTCAGGGATGCTAAAAACCCACCTTGTCAGGAAAGGGGTTTTGTCCTTTTGCTTTCAGCAAGTGGGAATTGCCACCACAGGGGAAGAACTGCAAGCATCCTTCAGAAGCAGATTGACTAGATACTAGAACAGTATCTTCCTTCCTAAGTGAAAGGGAGGGTGCGCAAGCATCCTTCAGAAGCAGATTGACTAGAAGTTATCGCAGCCTATCAGTCAGACCTGTTGTGACAGTATCTTCCTTCCTAAGTGAAAGGGAGGGTGTAATATTTTGGAGAAATTCACGTTTAGGGGCCATTTTCCCTGAAGACCTATCAGTTTACAAGAGAAAGGCACACGATAATTTAAAAAAATATATTTTATAAACAAATCCAGCAGCTTCAATGAAGCTGAGGACCCCCTAGGTTAGTATTCTCTCAGGCCCTGGAAAAGAGTGGATTATCTGGTTTTATGTCTGGCATACAGAGATAAAATCTGCATGAAATTAGAATCCAAATGAGATCTTCGAAACCTGTTCTTGTCCTACCACCAACCCTTCTCCTGTCTCTTCCAGGGGCATGGAGCTTTCTTGGAATGGCTGGGCAGAGACTGTGAATCCTGCTGGCTGGTCTAGGGATCTGTATAAAGAGGTTATGAATTGAATTGACAAAAGGAAAAAAAAAAAAAAGAGGTGATGTCTGGGTAGCTTCCTACCTTTTAACTACTAATATTCAAATAAAGAACAAAGCCAAAGGCAAGAAACCAAATACAACAGTTGAAGCATTTTCAACCTTTCAGTGTCCCAGTTGGCGCCTTTCCATTTGTAGCCTCTTGCATTTGGCGAACAAAACACAGTCTCTCTAATATTTATTAGGCTTTATGCCTTTTTTTTTTTCTTCTTTAATACAAAGTCTGCCCAGCATGAAGTTGCGTTGTTCAGTTTAACCAGACAACTACCAAAACAAGCCTCACAGCTCAGGGATCATCCTTGTCTGCAATAATTAATACATCTGTAAGTAATAAAATAAAATAAATAAAATAAATTTTTAAAAAGCTAGAGTCTTCCCTATGGAGATTTGTAAGTAATGCTTGGAAAAGGGATTTTCTTATTTTCAGTTGAATAGGCTGAATCTGCTCATCAAGGAGTGCTGAAATGGATCTGAGTAATTCAATGTTTGTTCATTATTTGAGTCCAGGAAAGAATCTGTTTTGAAAAAAAAATGCAATATTGCTTTGGTTCTCTGAGTAGGGCCTGAGACAAACTCATCTCACCTCACCTTTGTAGAAGGCAGAAAGAAAAAACATTTTGCAATTTGTAAAGCATGTAAGCACTAAAATAAGCACTTGTATATAAAATTCATTATAGAGATCTGATAGTTCTTAGTCACAAATATGTAAATTCAATTCAACACAGCCAACTGTAATTGAATAAAAAATTAGACCAAGTTAATTATCTAGTTAATGGAGCAAGAGAGGCATCTTCAGGTTCTTCCTAGAGCTGTAGGCAGCTCCCAGGGGACACTCTGCAGGCTGGCTCTCCGCCAGCAAAAGAGGGAACACAAACTAGGAGGTTAGCCTAAATGCCTGATCCTTCCTTGGCTCGAATTAGGTGACACGAATCCTACCCTGAGAGGCAAATGACTGAGCAAGCAAGAAGAGCCAGGTACTGCTGGTAGCCGTACAATGACATTTAAGGTCACAGTGTATAATCCTGATTTTGCCCCTTCCTTACCCATCACCCCATCTTAAAACAGGATTAATTCCAGGTGCGTCTAAGGAAGAAATTCCAGCCAAATTTGACATACAGGGGATTTACTGTTATTCAGAAGATCTCATTTTTTTCAATTAAAACACACAGAGGAAAGTGATCAAAGGCAGTGATCAAACTTAGCATGAATTAATAATGACAAAACTCAGAGAAGATAACCTCAGAAAGTCAGAGTTTACACAGTGTAAATCAATACTCTGTGTAGGAGCTGATTCACAGGAGCCGAGAATCAGGGGGTTGGTTTTAAAAGAAATTGGAATGTAGCATTAGATAGCTGATTGACTCTAGCTGGTTTTGAACTCATCATTAGAAGCACAGCAGCAAGGGCAAATATTAAGTTGATTTTAATGGTTCAGAGCCAAAGGCTAGATTTCCAGAAGCATCAGGTACCGAAAGATGAAGACAGAGGATTAGCAGGAATTTCGGAAGCGTTCAAGCAGATGAAAAACACTGCTGTCTTTAATGTAATTCTAGTGATAAATAATTATTATTGGCTCCTTTACAGTCTGTACTAGCTCCCTTAAATACTGAAACCTATTGCAGGTTAAAACATGTCACGGTCCATAAGACTGAGAGGGAATTACTTTAGACTGTCCTATCCTATCTTCTTTTCAGGCAACAAAACCTCATGTGCCAGGCATAGTGTACCCGCTAGAATGTTAGCTAGTTACTGGATAATATATTTTTTTTGTGCATTAGTGGGGGTTTTGGTGGGGTTTTGTTTTTTTAATTTCAAGAAGTGTTATTCCTTTTAAGTATGATGACTGACTTGTTATGGGCTTTTAGTGCTGGGAACTGCAGTGTGGCCTGTCAGAAACGATATGTTAGGAAACAAAAGATTGCTCTGTACTATTCCTATAGAAATACAAGGCTGCCATGAAATACTGCCAAACCAGCCACAAATCAACACAGGCAGTATTTGCTCTGTTTAGGTATCTCACAGAAAGGTCTTCATTCTTGTTTTGAAGATATAAAGAGATGAAGAATTTTTAATATTTTAATGTATATCCCTTCTACTATCTGCAATTAGTGAGCTATTACTTCCGTCAGTTGGCCTGGCTCCCGGCCCAGACTTGGATTGTGCCTTTCCCTTTGGAGTAGAAGGGACACTCAACGCCTTGTGAGGTTTCCCTCTGCAGGTGCCCTCAGCCTGTAGGAGGAGCTGCAGGAGCAGAGAAACCTCCAGATCTTGGAAGATGGACCTCAGCTGGAATTAACTCTCTACCCCAGGTCTAGAGTCAGACTTATGCCCTCCAGGAAAACTCCAAGCCAGATGACACCTCCCTTCTGGGTCTCGTATGGCCTTAGGGAGAAAACAGCAGAGCAGCACCACTTCTAGCCTGCAAGAACAGCTATAGAAGCAACCAAAACAGGGATTCCTGAAAAGTCTAAACTTAATGACTGTATCTAAGCTAGGAGACATGCCCCAGCTGAATGCTGACCCTTCGTGGAGTCAAAGCTGAGCAGCCCTAGTCCCCTGTTTATGTGCCTGCCACCTCCCAGGCCACAGAAAGGGAACTGGGGCCATCAGGTTGGAGCGTGGCTGCAGCACCACTGGCCAAGACCATCATTGCCTGGATGCTGAGATGGTAACAGCCCAGGGAACAGCTGTCCAGACAGCCAGATTAGTTTAGAGGAAGCTTTTATAGTTTTCTCCAGAGTTATGTTTAGCAGCTTGAAATTTATACATTTGAAGTACAACTCTAGTTATAGCCTAAGCTGTTTCAATTCACCTTTTTCCTCATTTTGTCAACCTCAGAATTACCTAGAGATAGAATAGCCTTTTTTTTTTATTAACAGTTTAAACAATCTCACAGAAACAAATTGTTCCTGGTTTTCACGTGTTTCCTTCAGTTAAACATTTCTAATATAAAGATTAGCAAAAAACCCTCATTCTTTTTCAGGTTCATGAGAAATAATTTTTGTAGGCTGTCCTGCGTGAGGAAACGTCCTGTCGCAAGCCTTCCTACGCTCTCCGTTACAGTCATGGCCAGCTGGTGTCACCTACTAGGCTGCCGAGTCATTGAGCTGGTACTCCGCTGCCCTTGCGAAGCAGGCCTGGGTCCCACGGTCGCTCCACAGTTGTTTGATGAGTTCAACCAATTCAGAAGACATGTCACCATCTTCCAGAGTTGTTGCCATGGCACACAGCTTCCTTTCATCTTCCTAAAGAGAGATTTCAGTAAATATTGTGCAAGCGCATTGTGCCCCTCCACCTCCTTGAAGACGTGCTTGGTTTACAATGAGTTGCAGGGGCAAAATTTCTCATTTTCACTGATTTTTCCAGGTAGCTGTACTCACCTGTGTATATAAGCATCCTTTTACAAGCTCACTTTCCTTTAGTTAGTGCCAAGGTTAGACTTAAATCGATATACACAGTGTTTTCCTCTTTTTATTGTTTTGGTTTGTTCTGCTCATAGAAGAGCTCAGTTTCATCTTACCATAGGTGTTCGCAAAAAGTCAAGCTTGGAAGGAAGGATCTTATTAGTAAGAGAGAATAGTGGGGTATCAAAAACTAAATTTAAAAGGATATTTAAAGCTTAAGCTTATTATAACTACATCAAAGCAGAAATATAGAGCTAAATGTATTTTTGAATGTATTTTGAAGAAAACATTTCTAGCTTTAGGCCACAGTGAGGAATGTGGCAAAGTGCATATAACTAGTGAATGCATTTCCCATGTGGTTTTTTTTTTTTTATTATTTGGGGAAGAAGAAACCTGTAACTGAATAAAATCCCAAATATTTTAAATGTATTTTAAGTTCTGCAATTTCTTCCTTTAGCAGTCAATCCAAAAAGATTTCAAGTAATCCATTATATTAAAAATATTTCTTTTCAGTGGTTAACAGCTTAGGAATGCACTGTAAATAAAGAGCATGATTAAAATAGGGACATTTGATACACTGTCACAGCAGTAGATAATTATAGAATATAATTCCTTCCTAGCCGTATAAGTAGACACTGAAGTGACTTGCAGTCAATAGTTGCAAAAATATAAGTGTGTTCTGACAGGCACTGTTTTGGCAGGGAGTTTGTTTTATTCAAAAATAGAAAACATCTTCGCAATAATGTGTAACATTTATTTTGAGAATGTGCTGTATCTTTATGTTTCGATAGATATTGCAGTTCATGGAAACTTTGTAAAAGTTAGAGACTGATCAAAAATAAAACATGGCAGGTTTTCTAGAAATTGAGTTAGCATGGAGAAAAAAGAAAAAAAAAAGGGGAAATAACCACTAGAGAATCGCCTTCATTTGAAAGAGGAAGGAGGAGAGCCATAAAATTGCCCTTCTACATTGAACAAACCCAGCTCCGTTCTACACTCCCATCCTCTTGCTCGGCGCTGGGATCAGCAGAACTGAGCCATGCTTCCTCATGTGTGGCCCTCATTTGTCTCCAGGGCTGCTCTCCAGGGCGCACACTTGTTCAGCTTCAAGATAAGAGTTGGAAAGTTCTCTTCTTTGAGACATCACATATCATTAAAGATCACAGCTATCCTACAGTGCTGCATTTGTTGGTTGAATAGCCTACAGCGAGAAGCCTTGAGCTCGGAGCCTCCAGGTGTACGGAACAGGTTCATTGATTATTATGCACAAGGTGGCAGCTGTGGATTTTGATGCTTACGTATAAAAGGAAGATAGCGGCAGATTGTGTTTATCATAACCCTGATTTATATAGAGTTTTGTTTGTCTCTGGCATTTAGACAGACTTCAGATGTTTTTCATATTAAAAACAGATTGCGGTGGTGCTTTAGGAAGAAAAAAGCACCTCTCTCCCCAAAACAGATGTTGTTCAAACTTACGTGCTGAGGCACTTTCAGGACTACTAAGAGGTGTTTGCAGGCAATCTTGGAACATGGATAAACCCATTGCTTTTGGGCCCAAGAGACGCACAGTCTTTGGGCTAGATGACTTTTAAGCGGCTAAACCTGGACAAAGTCCTGCAAGAACAAAGCCCTGCCGAAATCAAAGCTTACATCAAACCAAACCAAGCTTATAAATGGCTTATGATTTTACAGAAAATGTAAGCTAAGTTTGTTTTTGGAAAAAAGAGCAATTCTTAGTGGTGATTCAAATAAACGTGACCAAAATTTTTATTTTCTTTAAAACTCACATCCAAGTTGCTCTTATGTGGTTCTGGGGGAAAAGAAGTCAGGCACTGCAAATATTTTATACAGGTGTATTCAGCTGTCTTCCTAGAGGCCTCTTCTGCCAATGACAGTAAGAGTGGGCTTACTGTGCTGTAAATTATAAACTTACAAAAGCTGTATTTTCTGTATTTGATTATACATAATGCTAAGAAATGAACTGGGCTATTTAACAGATGTTTTCTATGCTCAGTTCCCCAGGGTGTGAAATGTATGAAACTGGCATAGGTGATAGATAATGAGTGAACGTGTATAAACCCCTCAAAAGTTTGGCAGGGCTGAGAAAAGAGGCTGAAGTACCGGGGCACAGGCAGAACATATCTCAATTACAGATGGCAAACGGAGTCTGGACCACGTAGCGGATATTAGAGGCTGAGCCAGGGCCTGTGGCTGGGTGCTGCAAGGTTCAGCTATCCTAGGCCATATAGGCTGGTGCTTGGGTCCTTATGCAGCACGTGTGTCTTACCACAATTGAGGGGATGGGCCAAGTTGCAGCTCATTCACATGGGCCTATTTTCTGTGTGCTGCGTTTGTTTGAATGACTTGCATTCATGGACCCTTAAAAGAATGTAGGAAGAAAACATTTAGTTTCTATTTTGTCAAATGAGTGTATGAGCTTTAGTAACCTCTGAAGCATTTGTTTATCATTTTTTAGGTCAAAGTACCAGATGTCGTTGTAATGAAATGTACTTCTGGAACAAGACAAGCTCTTTCAGATAAGAAGATGTAATTCCCTCTAAGATAAACCTCTAGGGAACAGGCAGAATTTGCCAAAACTGAAACCAGCTGATATTCTGCCAGGCCTTGGAGAAATTCTCAGCAAGGTCTGAATTACAGTCAATAGAATAAATCATTGCACTGGGAAGAAATGTATGTGTTTTTCCTTGACTCCTGTCCCTGAAAATTCAGTGTCATTGACAGAAGATAGCAGATCTTCTTACTGTGGCGTTTCCTCCACGCACTTGTGCATAGGATTGCTAACTGTGTCAGGAAGGTCAGACTCCACTTCTCTGCAGTGCCAATGTGCCAGTGCTGTATCTGTATGACGGGGAGGTCTCTGCTCCAGGACCAATGCCAAATTGAAATATTCCCAACATGTCTAGATGACCCTTCCTTACATGGCTGAGCCCCAAGGTTTGTTCGTAAAAGGGAAATATTTATTACATTTCCCAATAGCAATAAGTAAGTGACTAAGCAGCTAAGAAAAGGTTCTTTTTCTTTCTTTCTTCTGTCTTTCCAAGTTGAAAATTTCTTTTGTAACAAATAAAATGGCAGTTTATGCAAAGGTTAGACCTCAGGCATCAGTCTTGAGAAAATAAAAATAAGTAAGGACATCTTGTCACATAGGGACTTGATGACTTGATGATCTTAAAGGTCTTTTCCAATCTAAATGATTCTATATAACTCAAGCAGTACTTAGTTTCCACTTTCATAAAGCAAATACCTAACCCTCTTTGTTCTACTAGTCTCTACCATTATATTACAAAAAATTGTATTCTAATGCCTATTTCAAGAGAAAGGGTGTCATACTCACAATTCTAGCTGGGTTTTCATAACTGATTCCTAACTTAGTCATTGCTTTCACGATAGACAGGATAGACTGCACTGCATTACTGTAAATGACAGGTCTGAACTCCATGCGTTCCTGGTAGGTGAAACCATCTTTATGGATTATCCTGGTGCAAAAATAGAAAACAAAAGGTTTATGGGATGCATTAAAAAAAAGAAAGTAATAAAAAGTTGGATCGGATGCTGTTGTGGTCAGCGTGAGGAAGAACTGAATCCTTCTGGCCCTTGGAAAAGTGTTTGTCAGTGGCTGATCTGCCTTTTCTGCAGGAACAGGTAAAGAGCAGTTTCTGCAACTATGTGAGGATAAATTTATGAGGCTAGGTTTTGACTTCCCAGTCTGAGTGAATAGGTATTGGGTTTTTGCCTTGTGGGTCAATATAAGATAATTGCATGAATCCAGAACAAGGCCCAGGCCCCATTCCTGTGGACGCAGGGCAAGATGCACAGCTGTACTTAGATCCCAAATCTTTTATTACTGGAATCTGCAATGTTAGCCATGGGCTGTCACACTGCTTGTGTAATCACTCTCATTTTTATCCAGAATCTTACCTAGAGTAGAAAAAATATTGCAAAAAATATGTATACATTGTGAGGTACTTCCTCCAGAAAACAAAAATATCTTTAATATTTCCTTGTACACCAGTTACAACTTCTAGTTATTGAAAGGTGTTACTGCTATTATCTACAGGCTTTGGGGAACATGCATATTACTCCAGAGGACTTGGCCTTTATTCCAGAGGACAAAGAACCTTAGCAGTCAAATTCAATTAATCTAATTCTGACAGAGGGATTATCATTTCATCATCCTCCTCAGCTGGAGAATGGCATGTGGTTAAAGTTCTCCAAGATCAGTGTGCAGATTATATCATGACTCAGAGACAACTTTTTTTCCATGAGTTGTGAAAAAAGATGAAAACTTCACCTGTTTTGGTGTAGCGTACTCTCAAAGAGCAGCCACCATACTGCTTTGGCTGCCACTGGAACCAAGGCTCTACTCTTCCTCTCCTCAGTTGTTCAGAGATGAAGGCCAGGTTATTAAATAAATAATTTCTGGGTTTTGGGGTTTGTTTTTCTTTCCCTGTCTCTTGCCAGAGATACAGTCAGGACAGAGCTATACAAGCAGAAAGCAGTGATGTGAAAGGATCTGACAGGTTGGCCCAGAATGAGTATAGGTGTGTGTCTTGGGGAGGCTTTCCCTTCAAGGGGAGAAGTCAGCTCTGTCAGAAAATAATTCACTCACGCACACATGCACAAACCCCAGATCCCAACTGAATGTGTCTTAACATCTCTCTGACTTATGGATGTCAGAAAATTCAAAAGTTGCATTCTTGTGTCTGTAGGAATAGCATCTGTAGGAAAAAAGGGTTCTCTAAATGTTTCCCCAATCACTTCTAGACCAGGCAGATCTATAAACTGCAATTTTCTACTATCTAAACAGCTCGTTTTGCAATAAGACAGATTCAGAACCATCCATCAAATACCTTGCTAACTTTTTTATTCCAGTTAAATGATGGATAATTTTATTTCTGTTTTGAGTTCCAATCAAGAAACCCTCCCTAGTCAGCAAGCCATTGAAATGTAATGTGCTGAAAACCTCCCCAGGTCAAAGGAACGGGGCAAAGGAACTGGCAAAACACCAGTGCCAAGACATTTGCTCATGTGCTGCCAGTGCATCGTGAACTAGACCATGTGCAAGTCTCCACGCTGTATTTTTCCAGTTGCTCAATGAGACTGGTTGAAGAGACATAACATTTTTTACTTGACTCTTTAAAATGCAGTATATGAAATAGGAGAACTTAAATTTGGAATAGTATTACTAAATTCTTAAAACAATCTGCTTGATTTTTACACAGGAAGAGATTGGTGCTTACAAAGTGGGGTCATGTCTAAACAGTTGCAATTGCTGTGTAATTTTTTTCTGTATCTAGACAGGTCTAGGAAGCAGACTTGGGCACTGTCTGTGAAAATAAAGCTAGATATAACAGCAATATTTTAGCAGGTTACACGGTGCAGGAGGATTTTTGCTGCCTGTGTAAGTATGATGTCTCGAACTCAGGTGGATTATCTATTTAAACCAGGCAAATGATCGGTATTTTGGCTACCCTTAAAAGAATAACGTGAATGAATTCAGTTTTAGCCTGTTTTACTATATGTGAAAATATTGTGATAGGAATTTGTAAATGGACACACACACACACACATAAATTTTACCTTCCTCTGAAGGCAGGGGAAATAAAACTACTGACTTCAACCTGTGCGGCACCATATGCACTTTGAACAAAGATCTACAAGTATTCTTGTAGTAGATTTATGGTGCAGTTACAAGATCTTCCTAACCAGATACTCAGTCCAAATTTGAACAGGGATTTCTGCATTTGAGCTTGTTTTTCCCCAGCTTGATTACTGTATGAAAACATTTTGGGGTGGTACTTTCCTTGCTAAATGCAGTTCTCATGACTGTCCCTACCCATGCTAGGTGATGGGTAGCAGCTGCTCACTGTGTAGGTTGGCAGCTAAATATGTTCTCACCTGGCCTGTGGGAGACCTGGGAACAATCTTTCTGACCTCTGGCAGGAGCTGGAATAAGTCTGTGGAGACCAAGAATGATCCACAAAGCACAGTTTGGGGGAAAAAAGCCCTGAACAAAAGTTTGCACTATTATACAACATGAATACTTCAATATTTTCTCTTGCAATACAATGAAATCCAATTAAATTTATAGGGACCAAATTAAGATTGAACAAAGGGAGATGATTCACATCATATGTAAATAAACTGTGGAACGACTTGCTGTAGAATATTGTGGATGTTATTAGTTTACATTGGTTCAAAAGAGATTCAGGAGAAATGTAGGCATGAATTAACGGAGGGCTATTAAACATTAGTGATACCATCTCTGGTTTAGGATGGTGCCTGAGTCACAGGTCATCAGATACAATCAGGGTATCCAGCACGAGCGTTACTGTGGGTTTTCTTGTCTGATTTGATGATCTTCTGGAAACATCCTTCATTAGCTATGGCAGGAGACAGGATACTAGGCTAGGTGGGTCTGCCACGGCTGGTTGTCTTATACACTCATGGTCTCAGTACAGTACTGTAACTCCTACCAAAGCCGATGAAGAAGCTTCCCTGGTCTTCACTGAGGAGTTGGACCAGTGCATGATTTCATCAGACAGATTTGATTACCAATCCAGCTGTGTGTCTTAGTCACTTTGTATTTTTCTTTATGTGGTTGAATGAGAACTTGATTTGAATGGTGTTTCTTTGCATTTTATTCAAATAATCATAAATATTGTAATAAGACATGAGCTAGATAGCTTATACTACAAATACCAAATTCAACAACGATATGAATATTCATATACTTACTTCATTTGCTTTACAATAGTGCTCTTTCCTGACTCTCCAGCACCTGCAGAAGGGGAATGTGGAGAAGATGTGTTTGATACATGAATAAGTAGCAAGTATTAAAAATAACTCTCTGCAACACAGTTTTTATATCTGTGAAGAGACATACAGATGTTTTAGATCCCCATTGTACTAGCTGTAACCCTCCCTAGTGTTCACCCAGACTTAAAAAGAATGAAATTGTGGTAGAAGTATTAATTGCAAAAAGGAAAGGGACATTTGAAAAGAAAGGAACATTTAGCCAATTAGGAAAAAAAATAGGCTCTTTAATTGTCAAGGAAACAAAATATGTGTCATATTTTGACTTCATCCCAGCAGGTGGGCAGAAAGATATGAACAAACTACAGCTTCTGGTGGTGTCCCTTCATTACATGATTTGTAGCTGCTCACTGAATGTGTATCATGACCTTTTGTAAGCCAAACCATCCAGTTCTATGCTCTTCAACCAGCCTCATTGAGCAACTGGAAAAATAGAGCGTGGAGACTTGCACATGGTCTAGTTCACGATGCACTGGCAGCACATGAGCAAATGTCTTGGCACTGGTGTTTTGCCAGTTCCTTTGCCCCGTGGTCTTCTATGAAGTAGTGTCACTGGAAGTGGGAAACCTGCAGAGAAAGGCAACAAATCCAGCTTGGGAACCATTCTGTAGGAAGTCTCCATAGCTGGCGGGGAGGTACAGGCGTTTGCTTACACAGCCAGTTGCAGAACTAGGGCATAGATGTGGTCAGTTTATGTACAGTTAATTTGCCCTTCTTATCTTACGCAAAGTGAGTAATCACAATGTGAACATTCTCCATTGGGAATCAGTGCAAGTGACTATCACCAATGGTGAGGCTTGGCAAGAACTGCCAAACAAGAGCCAGATCTTGAAAGCACCTGAAGAGAGGATTTAATTTTGACTGTGAATCCATGGGATGGGATTCATCACTTCTTTTCTTCTTGAAGATTATAAATTACCTCACTGGACGGTGTCAAATACTTTTGACAAAAGAGGAAGTCTGGGGCATAGTTATTTTAACTGAGGACTTCTCAGTGAATGGGACAAACTGATTACAGACTTTCCAAACAGATTTTGTAAAGCTAATAACATTTAAATGACAGGGATTAATTTACCCAAATGAATCACAACAGACAGCAAACCATACGCAAAGCATTTTCTAAACCTCATGATGTGAGTGGCAAAAAGCACGCGAGGAAAACGAGCCTATGCAAAATGGGCTGATGCTGCCATCTGCCACAGCTTGGAAAAAATGCAAATTTGCCGTAGATCATCTATTATTCCTTCAGTGCCCTCTGAAAAACTTGGTAACACGCTGTTAGCAAGGTGGCGTTTGCTACTTTTTGTAAGGAAGAGAGCAGTCTGTGCTGAGAATTCGTACATTCACCTCATGGAAAGATGCCAGGAAGCATGATATCTAAATGAACCTCTCTTCCAGATCTGAAAGGCAAAGTTAAAATAGAGTGCGAGCCTTGGTTTATATCTTTTGGGTGCATTTTCCTGCCTCTGCTCATCTTTAATTTATGATCTAGCAATGCCTTCATCTAAACAACAGACAACTCTCAGCCTTTGGCTTCACTCCGGAGTACTGTGTTAGTCACAGCAGCATTTGCACCCCAGGGTCAGAAATAATTTACTGTGCACCTGCTTCCTTTCTTCCTTCCCCTTCCCGCTCCTCCGGCCAGGGCCCTGGGATGGGAGAGCGGGGACTGGGCTGCCTCTCCTCCCGCCGCGGCAGCCTTCCACTTGCAGAAACAACAGCAAGAGTGCATCATGACAGCCCTTACATGACTACACGGGGATCTGAAGGCAGCTTCCCTTTAGGAGGCAGTGAAAAGATAACTATAATCAAGCCCAGATTTTCTGAATAATAAAAAAAAAGAACTTAGGCCAAACATAGTCCTGTCCCAAAGCTTGGAAAGTTTAATTGGCTTTTGAAAAACTCTCTGTCACTGTGAAGGTTTGTAGCTCAGCCTGATGGGGACCCATCGCCTGTATTTTGCATTTCACATATTTAAGATCTTGCTTTTTGGAATTTTCCTCTGTTTTCTCTACCTTTATTTGGATTCCTTGAGATGGATAAAGGCACAGAAATCTTGTTCAATGTCTGAAACTCTGGGCCCACTCCTGGGAGCTGAAAGATGTCACCACTGCCAGTAAGGTCGATGGAAGTTTGCTGTCATATTTCTTCCCAGAGATCACTTTCAGCATGTCCTTGGGCATGCCATGTCCACCTTCAGCGTGGTGCTGTACACACAGCAGTCCAGCAGATTGTAACCTGCCTCTTTTCTTGGTTTGGATATTTCAAACTGCACCCCACCACGTCCCAAGCCCCTTATGTTTCCAGGCACTCTGGGGCTGCCGAGGAGGCTGAAGAAGCAGCGCTGTGCAGCATGGCTGCAGGCACCGAGCCGCAAAGGGGCCGTCCCCCAGCAGCCTGACACGAGCTGCCCTGCTGCTCTGGGACGGCCTGACCTCTTCCCTGCAGGCCACCAAGGCATATAGACAGGGCACAAACAGAGAAAAAAATGGACATTACTGGGTTTTGAAGCAGAATTTGTTTGAATAGTTGTGGAAACTGGGGATTTAGCATCTGCTGAGCTGTTGAAGAAGGTTCTTTTTATATATTAATCTGCTTTTGTGTCTCAAAGTAAGAGCTATTATCTCTTTACAGTTATTATTTATGCAGAAGTAAAGGTTCGGTTTAGAAAAGCTTCCAGAAGTAAAGATAAGAAAATTAAAAACCATATTGCCTGAATATTCTGTTTGCAACCTGTCACAAAAGCCACTGACAATGACATAAACCAGCAAATCTTCAAATTAAAATCAGAAGAGGTTTCACACCTCTGCCTGAGCCTTGTCTGTGCCATTCAGAGCTCTGGAAAATGTGAACTGGAGTGGAAATTGTACCTTTCTGGTCCTTTTACCAAACTGAACTTTCTCCATGGGAGAAAGAAACTAGAGAAAAGATCCAATATCTAACCCTCTTGAGGGAATAAGGTCCTTAAATGCTGCCCCATCCCCCCAAAAAGAAAATCAGTGTATTCCAGTCAATAGGATTATTAGGCCATCTTCGTGCTCAAAGTTTTTCCTTCCAATGCAGGGGTTAATAACAGGAACTTAAACCTGACTCCAGTACTACAGTAAATGATTCATTTAACTGGTTTTAAATGTCTATACTATAGACTTCTACATTCAGACTACTTATCAGGGAGCTCTTGTAGTCAGTGGAGAAAAATATTTGCTACTAAAACCAAAACAAACAAACAAACAGCTTCAATTTTTGTCACCCTGAAGCAGATGTTTAAATTAAATTGGTGAGTCATGCCCTAAAAGTATTTCTCAGTAAAGTGAGCTGAGGATGACCAGCTCAAATGAGGGTGAGTTTTGTCCTGCCACTGAAAACTGTAGACAACGAGGCCACGGATTAATACTTTGGAAAGAAAGAAGTTCAAAGTTTAATGATTATTTAAACTGAAGCTAAGTTCTTATTTCTGTGAAACATCACTGTGAGCATCAGCTGGTTTGGCCACGTTTCCAATGTGTGCTGTACTTTGCACACAAATAAATTGCAAACCGGCCTCCTACAAAGTATATAAACTGTGTGTGATGTGGTAGGCACGCACCTGGTACAGAGGAAATAAAACTTCCACCTTGGAGTTTGTTCCAGACTCATAAACAATCTAATGTTTTGGAGGTATAAATATGTAGAGGCTAGGTTTGCGGACAAGGTGGGGGTGTGGGATGGCCTTGACAGCATTGGAAGAGCTGGCACAGGGGACTTAATCCTCCTGGCTCCTGGACAACTTGCGAAGTATGGCTGAAGGTGGCATAATTGTCCACTTTCCCCAGTTTATATGTGCAGTTTTTATGTGCATGTCATATAAACTGGAAATTATCACCTCAATGCAGGTAATGTGTTTGCCCAGATCATGGAAACTAACATAAACAAATGTGGTGTCTTTGGTTTCTGGATAGAATTATAGAATCGTTTAGGTTGCGAAAGACCTTTAAGATCATCAAGTACAACTGTTAACCTAACCCTGCCATCCCACCACTAAACCACGTCCCTAAGCACCTCATCTACCCGCCTTTTCAATACCTCCAGGGATGGGGACTTCCCTGAGCAGCCTGTTCCAATGCTTGACAACCCTTAATATGAGTTCATTTTTGTAAAGGGACCTATAGAAGGGTGCAGAGAGACCAGACTAGATATTAATAATCCTCTCAGGAAATGATCAGAATACTTTTTTTTTTTTTAACATTTTAAGGGTCAGAGCATAATTGTCACACACAAAAACTTATGATATACATATTCTTTTTTTTCTGAGCATTTTCTACCAATCTACCTACTGCAAAAGAGACAATGGTGACATCTGGTCTGTAATATAGCGGCAATGTATGGTCTGAATGAACAGGAACCTAGGACTAGGGTAGGACTAGGCTGGTTGGCTTGAATGGAGCCGCCCTTGATTTATGAAGTGTAAAATTTAAATAATTTCTGAGATCACCTCAGAGGTATGGAAAGATATCAGGGCCAGATCTGAACATAGTAGATTTAATCCTCTCCTGTCTTGCTATTGCACTGGTTGACCATGGAATGGACTGTGTGGTGCCCCTTATACACGTTGCTTCAACAGCTGTGATTCCAGGTGTTAAGAGACACTTTCGTTCTAGCTATGCAGTAGGCTCAATAAAGACTCATGTTTTATTCACCTCTTGCTTTTTTAAGAAGAAGAAAATTCAAGCTGTTAAGTCTATAATCTTTTTTTTTTTTTGACCAACATGTTTTTTTACCAAGTCCTTGGTTCCTTGTGATTTGTCATAACAGTTCCCAGGAGAAAAAAAATCTTCCAAAACATTACCCACTGACAAATTTGAATCTTTATCATGTGTGACACGAATAAAGGAAGAGATTACAGAAATAGACACTATAAAGAAGACTTCAGCAAAAGTATTTCAGATTCTGCTGATCATCTTGCCTCATGAAAAGAGTGTATGTATAGTTGAAACTGAAATATGTTCAGGTTTGAAATGAATGAACTAGAAGTCTTTTTCACATAGCTTGCAATTAATCTGAAAGTATTTTACTAAAGTTATCTTGAGAACGTGATATTAATAGTGTTAGAAAAGGACTGATTTTATATGTTGGGAAACATTAAAAACTGGAGTTCTTAATCCCAAATGCATACATGTGTTCTGGAAGGGGTAATTTAGTTTGTGTCCTAGCGTAAGACAGCTTCCAGTACTACTGCCAAGGCACGAAGACGTGAAGGTCAAAACATATAACGAAACTGCTTATCTTATAAATTCCTCTTTATCTTATAAATTCCTCTTTATTGTATAAATTCCCCTTAAAGGGTTTCTTACATCTTCCTCATGTATCAGCGCTGGATAAGGTCAGAGACGACAGGATGCTGGAGTAGATGCGCCCTGGTTCTAACTCAATATGCCAATTCCTTTTTGTAAGACTATATAGAAAGTACTAAAACTTTATGAAAGTTTAAATGAGAATATTATTCTGCCTTTTGATCAAACCAAGCTTGTCTCAGTAGAGGCAATATTTTGTATTAATGTGGCACAGAAAACCTTCATATTCTGCACTGGACTGAAAAGCTTTGTAAACCTCAACCTGAATACTGATGGTACATAAAGTGTATCAAACGGCAACTTCCCTGTTATTGTTATTCGAGAAACCTGCATGGTTGTGTTTTTCTCTTATTTCTTTATTAATAATAATAGTTAGATTCTCAGCAGGTATAAACAGACTTTGCATACGATACAAAACAACAGAGCTAAGCCGTTTTTCTTTATCAAAGGGATCTAGCTAAGTCTGAATAAATGTCAGCTTAAAAGCATTTGTAAGCATTGTGGTTACAATGGAGAAAAGTAGAATCATTTCAATGATGAAAGGCTGTTTTTCTGTTCATCTGGTGAAGCCAATGTAAACTGTCATAGCAGGCATCGTACTGTTAGGAGAAAAATATTAAGATGGTGGGAGTGTTATTGTGCTCTTGGATATGTAGGCTATGCTGTACCATGAAAAGAAAGAGAAGAATAAAGCTGTATCAAGAAAAAAAAGATTTCTTTTGCCATTACACCTGCCGGCTGTTAATAAATCGATCATAGTGTGGATTAGAAGTAGCAGCCTGAGAATATTCATCTGTATTCATCTCATTTCATTACCTTCCATTCCACTCTCTACATGATCATTTTTATATATCAAAACAGAACAGCTTTGTTCTGTGTCACTTTCTGCTTCTGTAAAAAATGAAGTGCAACAGTTTGGAAAATAAACAATATCAGTACCTTGTGACACCTGTGGATTGGCTGTGTAAAGAGTTATCTCACTTAATCCTGCAAATGAATGCATACAGATCCATGGAAAAAAGAAGACAAGTCTGTGCTACATTCTGTGTCAGTAAGCATCATAACATTTATTCTAAAAGTAGGTACTAATTTCTCAAATCTTTTCAAAGCCAAGGATTTATAATATTTAAAATGGAATATGTGCAGTGACATGGCCATTTCCAGCCCGTGCCTTGTCACTCGATGGGTTGCTTCATGAGTGTTCACAACTAGAAAACATTTTGTTCACGCATTACAGGATTGTCTTCTTCAAATAAAATAGTGAGAGGTGGGAAACCCAGTGAACTGAAATGTAATTCCAGAACAAAATAACCCCTCAATGGAAAAGCATTATGAACAATTTTTATTCTATTTACCCAAGAGTAGTAGTTTGACTGTCCGGGCCTCCCTCTCTGCATCTGCCTGGAGTTTCTTTTCCAGTTCTCTGGATCTCCTGGCCGACTCCTTGCTCTCAGAACTGGCTCCACTGCCCATCTTGAGGGGTTAACAATCCTCTGTTGGTCCAGCTGATTTGCTTCCTATAGACTAGTTGCTTTAATTCAGAAGAAGGACAACAGCTTGTGCTTCAAGAAAAATGAAAAAATCCCATTCAACCTCTGTGTTCAGCTTTGGATCAAATGGTCCCTTTTCACCTGTCACACGATCTGGAGATGCTACAGTCAAGGATTTATATAGGGACATAGAAATGTACTGTTATGATGTCATAGAATTAAAATGAGCCATTCAAGAGCAAAACCAAGGTCCGGATAGGTCTCTGTCCTTCTTCAGACAGGTTCCAGCTTCACATGCTTCAGAGAAATTTGCAGAGTATCTTGAAACAATAAAATTGGGAATAACTGAGCTCAAGGAAAAATTTTTCAGATTGTGAATCAGTGTTGGTGCCCTGAAGCAAAACCAGGTTTATATGTCTTTGAAGCATTTGCATAATTTATTTTTCATCTTTCTCAGTGGTTATAGCTCTAAATATATGTATTCTTTACTTAAAAATGTCAGAATTTGGATTTATATAGTTAAGACAAGTTTTATTTTTAATTATTAATTAACATGCAGAATGTTTGCTGCATTTTCATATTATGGGAAGTGCATTTTCAAGTCAGAAGATAAATAAGGAAGAGGGCCAGAGGCAAAGCGTTTAACTCATCCTGCCCTATAGAAAAGCAACTTTCCCATAGAAGAAGTAGGTGGACCCCAGATGTAACAGGAAGACAACTGGAACTGGATCGGGAAGATGGGAGTGAGAGGAATGAAGATCATCAGTGGCACTAATGAGTTCTGTACCTCTTAGAGCAGGAGAGAGCTGTCTTCTGAGAAAAGACAGGTCCTTTGCGGTGCTCATCCCATTCAGTGTGAACTTCTCACACTTATAAAAATAAGACCACATACTGCAATAAAGATCTGAAGTTTTGCTTTTTCAGTATATGTCTCTCAATCAGTGGAGCAGGAAATCCTGTTTTCAGTCCCCTTGCCATGCTCTGCCAGAAATGAATAATCAGTCCTTGTTAACAGCTGAATTTTTGCATATACATTTACAATGCAAGAAAATGCTCTGTTTTGTTAAGCCTATATTCTTATTTTGTTTATTCTTTCAAACAGGCCATAATAATTTTATGCAGCCATAGTAACAACGGGTTTGTTTAAAAATTGAAAATAAGCAGCTTCAGAAGTCTGGTATCAGTGCCAGGTGTCTTTATCAGAACCGTAGGCAAGTACAGTGCTCCCAGGGGTTTCAGTGGGTTTGAAAAGTAAGTCTGTTTGAGCATTTCTGAACACTGACTTCACAAATTAACCGATAGAGTCACAAATCAGCTTTACATCATATTTCCTGGATGGAAAGCAAAGGAAAATGAAGTGGGCATCCCACAGCATAAGTTTCCTACCATCCTCTGTTGCTATTATAACTACATACAGGAATTGGCTTTAAATAAGTAGGCGTCTGATACAAGCAGGCTGTAAACAAAATTAAGAAATAAAGATAGAAACAATTACTTCATAAACATACAATGTCTGTATCATCTTATCCATTTGATTCACTCTCCTGCCTTCAAACCCTTAATTAAATATTTTACTGAAAACAACAATCTGTTTCTATTTCTACGGTGAGTCAAGCAGATTTATGAGAATGAAAGATGTTGCATTTCTGGAACATGTCCAGAGGAGAGCAACCAAGCTGGCGAGGGGTCTAGAGCACAAGTCTTACGAGGAGCGGCTGAGGGAACTGGGGCTGTTTAGTCTGGAGAAGAGGAGGCTGAGGGGAGACCTGATTGCCCTGACAGGAGGTGATAGTGAGGTGGGGGTCAGTCTCTTCTCCCTGGTAACAGATGGTAGGATAAGGGGGAATGGTTTGAAGCTGTGCCAGGGCAGGTTTAGGCTAGACATTAGGAAAAACTTCTCACCGAAAGGGTTGTCAGGCTCTGGAATGGGCTGCCCAGGGAGGTGGCCGAGTCCCCATGCCTGGAGGTATTTAAAAGAAGGATAGATGAGGTGCTTAGGGACATGGTTTAGTGGTGGAATGGCAGGGTTAGGTTAAAGGTTGGACTCGATGATCTTAAAGGTCTTTTCCAACCAAAGCGATTCTATTCTATTCTTTTTTTTGAATAGGATTCTGTTCTCCTTTGGACATCTTCGTCATCAACATCATCATCATCATTGCTAATTGTATTCTGATTGAGGAACTTGCTGATGATTATCAAGCCAGAAGCAATAGACACTGCCTTACTGGGTTCAGCTGAATGTAAAATCTCTCGTGGTATCTTTTCTCCACCTCTTCTAGGTGCAATAATAAAAATATTGCCTCTCCCTGCCTCTCTTCTGTTGTATCAGCCACATACATTTGATACGGAATTTTTTGAAAGACAGTGAGTCTGGAAAATGTTACTCTGAAATACAATCACACTTTCTAAATAATATTAACTTTATGTTTTTGGAGTTGTTTCTAGTGATGCACTCTAGGTGGTGCTGATAATGTAGAGTGGACACTAAAGGCATTCTATAGCTAGTAAGACTTAAAAGCTGTAAGAGACTTTTCTGAAAGCCTCTTTCAAATTATATGTTCAGAAGTCATGGATTTGTGATTCTGGATTCAAATTCCAAATTTTTATTTTGGAACTTACGCTAAAGGTGTACTGGTTTGAGATTTTGTGTGGCAAATAATATAGATTGTTCTGTTAATAGAATCTTTCAATTAACTTGGGGTTTTATTTTCAGTTTCTTCTGAAACTACCATACACTTCCCAGTCAAAGAAAGAGGGACAGCTTAGGAAATTCACACCTTCTCTCTCATTGTCTTTCTAGGTCTTTGCATTTACAAACTGTTGAGACTGGAGTGTTCATCTTTTCCACATTTCACTGTAACTAATGTCTTCCCTTTTCCCTGATAAAATTTGGAGGAATTACATTGATGAAGAAGAAGGAAGTTTTAGTAAAACCAGAATTGTCTAAATTTAGGAACTTTCAATACATTTCCTCCAGTATGCTTCTAAATAAAGGAAGCCTGAAAAATCTTCAGTGCAATGCCTGTTACAATCAAAGGAAACTCTTCAGCTCCTTCAGTTGGCTACTGAATTGCTTCTGCAAGAAGAAACAAAACAGCTCCGAATTACTGTTGCGCACTGGCAGCATTTTAGCGGAAAAAAACCCTTTCCCTGGACATTCACAAGCCCATCTAGACTTTTGTAAGTACCGATGTGCAGAGATACCTGCAGAATGGCAGATACTCTAGCTGTGCTCCCTCCCAGCTTGTTACACACCTGGCCAAGCAGGAGAAGCTCAAAAAGTCCTTGACTAGTCTAAGCACTACTTGGCAACAACTAAAAACATGAGTGTTATCAACATTCTTCTAGTACCAAATCCAAAACACAGCACTATGCTAGCTACTTTGAAGAAAATTAACTCAATCCCAGCCGAAACCAGGACAAGACATAATGAAGCAGGTACAGAGGCTCCTTATATGCTCTGTCAGCACTGGTAATTAGCTTGGATGCATGGCACGCTGCATTAACAGGGCACAAAGCCAGAGCTTTTGAAACTTGTTAAGAGTCAAGGTTTATTACCTCTGGCACTCAACCACAGTCATGGGGCTGAATTGTTTGTGGATCTGAGGTACTAACCACACACAGGGCTGTGTTTCACTATGTGACGTTTACAGTTTGGATTGTCATTTACCTTGTACAGTGTAGGCATACCCGTATGGCTTGACTGCTGTAAGTAATATACCAGATCAATGTTAATCCTTCTGTGAGCTTTTCATCTCTCAGACTTCCAAGAACATAACCTGCAAGAAGCTGGTAGGGTTGACTTCAGAACTGGCCATCTAGCCTAGCAGTGAGTAGTAGATAGGCCATGGAGGGCTTCTCAAGCTATCTCCTCTTGCCACTCTGATCCTCTTCCAGGACATTGTGACTCAGTCATGAAACTGAAATTGTTGAAGCTTGAGTGTGATGTGAAGCTCACAAAAAATTGTCCAGATAAGTATCTAGCTCCTCTTAAGAATCAGACCCATACATCTCAAGCCAAAGGGAAAGTGTATCAATCTCAACAGCAACTGTACTATGGCACTGAGATATCTGACACAGACCAAGTAGATGTGAGAACCATCAAACTGGTGTTAACAGCCAGCTTCATACTACTGTAAAAGTTTATAGAAATGACAATAGGAGACTGAATTACTTCTCTTATTCATCATTCTGTCTCCATGATGAAAGCAGACCTTGCAGTGTCCCTGGCAGCAGGTTCTTCAGGTTCTCTGGTTTTCCCTGAGGCACTACTGCCATCCATTCTGCCAGTGCTCGTATGTGGCACACTCAGTCTTGTTGACTCGAGGGTAGTTAGAGCTTGGACTTCCTCAGTTTCCTACTGGGGAATCCAGACACACTCCTTTGGGCACACTCCCTTTAAGAATTTGGCCACAAGATCCAATAGAGAGATCTTACCATGCTACTATGCTCTATTCAGTTATCTTATAAGATAAGGTGACTTAATTAGAAACCCCCCTCTGGACTGTCTGTCCTCTCAGCAGGGGAATATACTGAAATTCATGGTTGCAGATCAAGTTCATGGTTTGATCTCCTGTGTTCTATTCTGGATGAGCAGATCCTGATGGGATCCATTGAGTTTACTGACAGAGAAGATTGAGATGTTATGGGATGGAATTCCATTCCTCTGGTTGGAATTTCTTTTGCTGGAGCACGTGACTGTTCACTCTTTTTTTCAGGAGAGTTTGATGCTGTCATCTCCCCTTTTCCTTAACTACAGTTAGATCCTCCCTTAGCCACGCTGAGCAAACCCAGCACAATTTTCCTCATGTGCTTCAGCCTTCTAATCTTCTTCACTGGGTCATGAAAATCTTTTTTTATTAGTGCTCCAAACCCTAGAAACATTTCTCTGGATGCATACCAACCACTAACAAGCACTGTCTAAAGTTAATGTTAAGTTAATCCAGAGCAGTACCCAAGCACACTTGAAATCCAGTGTTTGGGCAACAGCACTATTTGCTACTGGAAAAAGTTAACAAGTTACTTGAGTTTTTTCAAGCACAAATGAAAGTATATCCTCATAAAAACAGATGAGCATTTTACTCAGAGCAACTCAAGTATATGATCTAGCTACTCCTTAATATTATTCCTATTATGTACCCATTGTGAAGCCTTTTCTGTATGCACCACATGCTTCCACAGTGATTTAAATATTACATTACATGAAAGATAAGCTTGTAGTCCTGGTGGCTGTAATCATCCGCGTTTACTTCAGATTCCATTTATTCAGGAATCCTGCTGTTTATCCTCTTGCTTCAATCAGAAAAAAAAAAAAAACCACCAGATTTACATAGCTCTCCTCATGATTTTTCAGAAATTAAAATAACTCTAGCATAGCTGTTCAGAAGGGTCACATAACTGAACTTACTGTTCTAGATATTGTCCTGGATGTGGTGAACAATCATCTGTATTTTCCATGCCATGGAAAAAAAACTTATTAAAGTAAGAATAACTAAAATAGTGATAATTATTAAGAAAAAATGATGTGGTTAATATCAGCTGAGACACTTATATGTCTATTTATCAATAGGTCATATTTTTGTGCTATTTTTTCATAGTATCTTCACATTTTGACAAAAGAAGAATATTTTGCGTATTTAATGTTGATGTTAACAGTATTCATGTGGGAAAAGGATATGAATGTGGGGTCTTCGGCTCTGTGGCTTCCTTTATAAGTAATATTATTCTTAAACTTCAGGTTCTTGAAATTTTCCAATTGAAAACAAAAACCCACTCTTAAGTTTTTAATGGGGAAGAAAATATTGTTCCTGTGAAAAACATTCAAAAGCAACAAATACATTGATAGCTTACTTAAGTTGAAAATTTGGCCTTTATTTCTCAAAGTATTAAAAAATATAAAATTTTGATTCTTTTATTTTTGTTTGCTCTGCTCCTTCCTAATCTTTCTGTTTTCTTTTTCTGCACTGGATGTAAATATGTGAGTGAAGTCTAAGATTTTTGGGTTCTCCCCCCTGCCTAATTTGTCATCTATCAAGGAAACATTGCCAAATAGCAGAAGATAAAAGGAAATCTTGTCCCTTAGCTCTATAGTAGAATCACAGTAATGACACTGTAACATTTGCAAAGCCATTTGTTTTATAAGAAAAGGAAAGGGAATGGTATAGTCATTCATTTTTACTGCTTACAGAGGTGAAAAGGAAGTAGAAGAAGAAACAACATTACAAATGTCAAAGGGAAATATATTTAAAACGATAGAGTGGTTACATTTTCAATCCTGTCAAACAGGGTTTTTTTTTTCAAAAAATATTGATATATGCAATAATTCATTTCCCTTTGTGAAAATCTCAAACGAGATACGTGAACTGCGCTAACTCCGGTGCACTCATTATCCTTGGTTCTATATTTACAACACATGCTGATGCAATGGAATATTCGACACTGTGAGTAAAGATTATTGAGCGCTGGGTGGGGGCTCGCTGGCTGAGTATCAGTCCAGATAAGACTCAAATAATTTGGCAAGTTTACCAATACTTCAGCTGAACATAGGCTGTGTTCTCAGTGAACCTCTGCCAATGTCGTGACAATAGATGTGTGGCTGAACTACTATGTTCAGATTAAGAACTGGTCGTTCCAATAGTTTGAAATGTAGTGTAAAGCTTTGGCCCACCAGTGACGAGCAATATCCAGTGCAAAGCTATAAAAGAAGCCCAAACCCTTCAGTCACTCCTGAACCAATACTCTGACTCCAGACCATGCTTATGGGGTATCTGTGATATATTTGAAAGAGCTATGAGCTGCACTGGGCACTGCTGATTTCCCCCGATTTCTCACATAGGACAGCAAATATCTCAGGGCCTGACTTTTCTACAGAGATTAAGAAATGATCTCTCTGCTACGGTGAGTTTAATTTTTCTCCTGGCTTATTGCTGATTCACCCAAGAAAATTAAAAAGAACAGTCAAAATGTAATGCGTTACAATGAATAAATGATTTGAGGTCTTTGAACTGATTCACGTGTATTTCCCACTGCAGTGTCTGACACTCTCTCAGCTAACTCCTGCAAGAGGTGCATCTTGCATTTTTTTTGGGGGGGGGGGGGGGGGGGGGGGGAGAAAAAAAAAAAAAAGGGGACTCTTAGTGAGAAAACGCGTGATGCCTGCTGTCTCTGCTAAAAGGCTTTAGTTTCTAGTACAAGGTGAACAGTCAACATAGTACGCTAAAAAAAAGCTTAAGCCACTGGGGAAATATTTTGTCAACATCCCACTCTGAACATTTCCAGTTCCCAGTGGACCCATATATTAAGACCTGACAAGTCCCACAGTGCCTTGCACAGCCAGAAATGAATGAAGAGTAAAAGCAAACACAATTCTGATTTGACTTGTAGAACTCCTTGAATAACAAACATTTTAACCTTTCCTTTCAGTGTCAAACTAATATGCAGGGAAAAATATGGAACAGACAAACAGACATTTTTCCCAGCAGACTAGCATTCCTTCCCTTTTATCTGGCAGACTTGTTCCAGCTAAGCCAGCCTGTGACCACAGTCCCTTCAGCAGAATATGAGCAGCTCTGTACTGTAACACAGCTATGTAGTGGCTGGATAAAATTTGATTTCTGAATGCTGAAGAGGACATAAGTAGGTAGCTTCAGAGCTTGGAACATTTCCAGGATGTCATCTAAATTGAACTATGCTGCATGGAGCGTGTCCACAACATTTCTTTTCTGTAAGAGCTGTTGCTGTGTTGTAATAATCCCTATAGAAAAGACTGTAGAAGACATTGTTCTGCTGCTGAGATAATGCACTGCATCTGAAGAGATCTGGTTTATTCTGTATGGATTCTTGTACTACATAATTATGGAAGCTGGCTAATGTCTGCTGCATGATATTTGTACTTTCATTCACACTCCAGGCCATAATAATAACTAAATAACATCCTTATTTTGGTAGGTTTTTAGAGAGGATGGTGGTAAATTTTTTAAAGATACATTTCACTGTAACTCTGTTAGACCTGGTTAATTCAAAGAATGGAGCATGGCAGCAAAATGTGGTAAGGTAAAAGAGAGAGAGAAGTCCTAGCGAAATCAGTCTATAATATTGAAATTATTCTGGGAAAACTCTGTCTTCTGCTCAGTATAACTTCTGAAAGGAAAGTTATTCCTCTAGACGAGCAAAGTTGTCTCCCATTATCTTTGTGAGTTGTAAGCATTTTAGCCTCCGATTGAGTCCTTATATATTGTCTTCTTCTCTGGTCAGGTCTGCTTAACTTTCAAATGTCTGATACCTAAAGCACTGTCTTGATGGTGTTCTGAAATACTGATAGACGTGGTCAGGTCTGCTTAACTTTCAAATGTCTTCAACCAAGATACCTAAAGTACTGTCTTGATGGTGTTCTGAAATACTGATAGACAGTGGCATGACATACCTCATCCTGACCCATGCAGCATGTGGAAGAGATACAGGGAATTTTCACTCTTTGGGGGTCTTAAGAATTAATGACGTTTTTAGTATTCTTCCAGTCTCCTTATAAAGCAGTGTTCTAATTAATACAACTCTATTCAACACTTCCCCTAAAATATCTTCTTGGAAAGAATTCAAGGGGAAACAGATTATCTCATTCTTCTCAGCTCCCACTCCCCTTGAAGAGGAACTTAAAAACTGAGCATTTTTTCCTGAGCTAGGCTGGCCTCCACCCCAAAAATGTTCTGTTCTTAGAGAGGGAAGGAAAAACAAAAACAAAATGTTTTTACTACTCTCCTGAATGGAATGAGCACAGATCAGACTCCCTTGGTGTTTGGGAAAGGAGATCCTAAGAACATATGTTAAGAACTCCACCCACATACAACAAGTTGATGGGAAAAACAGTAAACCTCTGAATCCTCAGGTCTCGTAAGAAATGAGGTCAGGGCTTAGGTGCAAAGGAAATGGAAGAGTCTACAAGACTAGCCAGATGTTTTGTGAATGCCAATAGTGTCTAAGTGTTGTTCCATAACAGATCACAGCTGGGAGTGGGTCTCCATCTTCAGTGGTGTTCAACTTCAACTGCCTAAAAGGAAGTGTCAACCTAATTTGCTAATTATAGAATAACATGTTGAGATGGGGACAGCCTCTGTACCTTCAGGCAGCACATTGGTTTATGCCTTCAAGAGTGATGGTTTTGTTCCTCAAAACCACACAATTGTTTCCAGAATGAAATATTATCCTTCCAGTTTTATTCTCAAAGTTGTAACTTGAAGTAGAATTACTTCTAGTCTCTTGAGGTCTTGTTCCCTTGACGTCTACAGAGGCTGTGTGCAAATGTCTCCTTAATTTCTTCTCTTTTCAGCATTTATCATGTCTCAAAGTTGCGTTTATCTGAGTCTGCTACTAACTGAAGTGCAGAAGAGAATCTGCTAATTCTTTGGGCAGTGGCTGTGTTTTCCCACGTGCTCATTTGAGTATTTTTCTCATCAGAGATTCTGCAAGGTACTTTGTGCGATAACTTGAGTTATCCCATGTTATAGTGTCCCATGTCCCAGTTGTTTTGTTTATTCTGGCAATTGATTCTGTATTTTCACATTTATTATTAAATCTGTTGTGGCAGTACTTTCATGGCGTTCAGGGTGAGATTTCCTCCAAAAGATACTGTAGCGCCCATCCCTTATTTTAAAGTGGTGTGCAGCTGGCAAGCTCTGTTACTGCTATTTCGTACAACTCTGCCACGCTCTCTATTTATCTGTGTGCCCTCTGCTGCTCCAGAGTCACCCTGATGGAAAGTCATCTCTGGGTTGAAGTGTTGGCTGGATGCCATGTATTGCCCTGTGTGATTCCAGCTCCATGGAGGGGGGGGTCACATACCTGTCACAGTCCTGCTGGCTGGGCAGTCATGCCTCGTGCTTCAGTGTGGTGCTCTGCTTGGGTCTTAGATTTCATTTGTGCCTGCTCAGTTTTTAAGTTCCTCTGAACTACAGACACTGCAGGGCTGGACTCCAGCAGCTGTGAACAAACTCCTCATATATGTATATATATATATATATATTCAACCCCATATTCTGTCCAGATTTCTGCTTCATAGTTAAACCATTCTCTACATATGTATCTTAGCAATGAAAGTTGCTTTTCCAGATGACTGGCTGTCCTGGATTATCTTGTGGCATGTGACACAAAGAAATAAGGCTTTTCACTCAGTATTTGCCCCCTACCCTCACTTATCCATTGAATTT
>NW_009260669.1:593514-622543 GCF_000687185.1 Egretta garzetta
AATGCCTGGCAATTATCCTGGAACTGGATTGTCTGTGCTTCTAAATTTTTAGGACAGTCCCAATAAAGAATTTGGTGTGTTTATGACATTCCCTGGACAATTCATAGACTTGGCTTGCCAAAGAAAATTGGCACAACTGAAGGCAGATTACTTACAACCTGTTTGGTTTGAAGGCTGTGACAGGTTATTAATAGAGTTGAGGTAGACTGTGATAATTGTTCTTGATTACTGTAGGTGTAAGCCATACGTTCTGAATCTGACAAGATGTAAAGGACAAAGTGTTTGCAAGCTGTCTCATGATCAGCCTTTCTGGATCTTTATTCTGTTTTACACCTTCCTGTGCTTCCTAAATTAGCTTTAGAGCGTGAGAACAGGCTGAGGTGCTTTCTATGTCCGCAGTATGCACTAATCTGCCACGCTGGAGATGGGAGCTTTGCTTACAGCAGGAAGAGTCACTTAGATCGCAGGTGTGATCCAAACTTTAGAGGAAGTCTCTCCAGTATGTCATGCGATACTAACATAATATTATTGTATTGCTCTGTTCCTTTAAGTCAGGGTGCTGGCTGCCAAGACATTTTAGCTTCCTGGATTTTTTGACCTTTATTATATCCATTTCTTCCCTCTCCTCATCTACTGAAAACCCTTAAGAGTATCTTTAGCATAGTAATAGGCTTAGACAACAAAAGGTCAGTAGAAGCATTACTTGTCTTGTGGCTTCATTAATATCTTCAACTGTTAGAGCATTAGTCAATAACATTAGTCATTAGTCAATAAATGGCAGACAAACGCTTTCAAGTATGCACTTCTCTTCAGGTGGCTGCAGCTTCCTACTTATTTTACAGGACAATCTATGCTGATCCCTGTGCGCAAGGAAGCCGATACCTGTGTCCCATAGGAACACAAGGACTATTTAGCGAAGTGGTCCTTTCCGTGCTGCCCAGGCACCTTGCAGCTCCCTTCCACCCCTGCCACAACCCTAATCACTATCAAGAAAGAAGCAGAGCAGCCTATTTTCCCACCAGTTTATTTCATAATATCCTTCTCTGATTTGTGGGGAGTGCTCAAGGCTAACACCTGGAAAAGTGCTGCCTCCAGAAGTGAGCAAGCAATGATGAGGTTCCTGCTACTCTGTTGAAATTATTTGTCTGCCTCTGGTCTGTGATTGTGTCAGTGTCCACAACTAGCATTGTTTGGGCAAGGTGCTGCTCAGCCACCGGCTCAGCATCCTCCCCATACCATGCTCTTGGAATATATGATCCTATACAGTAAGGGTAAATCGTGAAAATGTCTTGCCACTTCCAAGATCCAAGACTGAGGAGAGTTTTTGGGAAAAGAACACCAGATAACAAAGGAAAACAGATGTTAAATCATTGTGAGTAGATACCTACAGTATGGGCAATACTGTCCTTTTCCTCTTGTTTTTTTGTATATCAGAAAAATTACAGTGGCCAAAGGTAAAAATGTCATGACTTGTGTGAGAACTGTAAGAGCAGGAGGAAGAGATATAACTTTTAAAAGATTCTCGAGAGACATATCCAAAGGCAGAAGAGGATATTTCTGACATGTGTGTCCTTTGGGAAATGCTCATCACGTTCTCCAGGGGCATTTCTAATTATGTGATAGTATATGAAAAAGAACTGAAAGATCTTCTTACTCTATGACCATTTGGTAGCCCAAGATATCATTCTGAGCATCCTGTTTGCACAACTTTGTATCTATGAAAACAAAACATTTGTAGATTATATCAAGTTCTTTTAAAAGTGCACATTTGTGTAGAGGCAACAACAAAAAATATACATATAAAAATACTAATTTGCTGTTCACTTTTGTATTGTGTGTTCTTTGTTGATAATTCGTTAGAATCATGAATGTTTTATATAAATACATTCTGTCACTGCTGTTACAATGTTGAAATATATTTGTTGACATTAGTTGCAACTGTCTGCAGATGCCTACAGTATACAAGTCCATATCTGGACTAGTCACATTCTATCCTTTCCATAGGCAATGAAAAATAATAGGCATTTCCAGAGTTCAGTTTCCTGTCACACTGGCAGCACATAGTATAGAGGCCTCATCTTTTGCTGCTAAAAATCATCAGCAAGACTGCTGAAATCTCTGTTATCTCCCTCTGCAGTGCTCTCACTGTTATTTCTTCTCACAAAGGTTCTTCTGAGCGTGGTTCTCATCAGAAGCATATCTTTTGAGTCAGAACACTCCAGCTTTTTTTCACTGCTCCAAATTCAGCAGTTCTCCAGGGAGAATTTGAACAATGTCCTTCTCCCATGCAAGTATCTGGTGAAAGATTTCTTTACCATAGAAGATAAGGATGAACTGTTTTTCTTGAAGTCATTGGACAAGTGACAATATCATCAACGTCCAGAGAGACTCCAAGAGCCAAAGTTCAATTTCTCCTTTTAGGAAAACACTGTGTAAAGATCTTGAAGTTAGGAGCCTTTCCAGACTTCAATGCATGAACACGTTTGACTCATTACTGGAGGTTGCTTGCATTGGTTAGTGGCAGTCACTCTGGAGACATCCTGATAAACTCTGAGACCTGCTGGGCAAAAGGTCCACATGGATCTCACGAGTGGCTCCAAAAAAGTTTGGAAAACTGACAGAAAGTTGGAAAATGGCCAAAGCTAGTGATAAGTTCCAGGGCACTGGAAGAGGAGTGACAAGGTGAAATAATTTTATTGATAGAAACACATATTTCATTAAAGTAGTCCAGTGGTTGGTCTATGAACACAAAATGAGGAAACAGTGATCAAGAGCACTGGGAGACAGGGAATGTCCCCATGATGACAGACACATGCATCTTTGTGTTGACAAGAGCTCTTTTGTGTGGGGGGTGGTTGGTTTTTTCCCCTTATGCTGCATGCAAGATAACATATTTAATTTCACTTTACTACATTAATTGTATAGTCTAAGCATCCATCTAGGTCTTGCTTTTGAAAGGACATTTTTATGTCAGAGGTTATATCTAATTAATAACTAAGAATGAAATCCATCACTGGAATAATTTCTACCTGCTTTATTGGCCTATAGTCTGAATATTAAAACATTTGTTCAGAACATACATGCCTTAAAATGAAAAAAAAAAACCAAAACCAAAACCAAAACAAACTAACAGAAATAATACAGAACAGTTTTCTCTAGCAGAAAAAGAAATATGAATGAACTTTACAGGCAAACAAAATTGGCTACTGCGTGTCTGACAACACAGACTTACAGTCCACTATAGACAAACATCTGTTTTACTACAGGCCAAGTTCTGAATTGTTTTGACTATGTGTGGGTGTTCATGGAAATTATATGGAAAAAACATAGAGACATATCTCTAGGGGCAGGAAAATGTTGAAAGCCTCAGTTATCCATATACACTAAGGGAAAGAAGACAGTGGATATACTTCTGAATCTTCTGAATATGAGGCCTGTCTTAGAGTTGCCGATTTGTCATAACAGGCATACCTGAAAGGAACTGTAGCTGATAATATCCAAGTCACCATAGTCAAGGAGAGTTCTTCCCAGAGATAGCATTACAGCACTGAAATACAAGAGGAGTTTCATACGAGACAGTGCTTGGTTCCATCATCTCCTTAGAGAACCATCTTAGAGCCAAGAGCAGAAGCTCATAATGGAGGCAAAAGTCTAGGAACAGCCTTTTTATCCTTATTACACGTTTTCTGATTGAAAATGTCAGGAGCATTCTAGACAAAAACGTATACATTCACCTTATCACTTTGTAAGTAAACACCAGGTGAATGTAATGGGCAACAGACCTCCACTATGCCCTGAATTTTACAAGAAATATACAGCAAAATTATTTTGATGTATAAGTCTAATGTAATAGATGCAATCTGAAAGTATGACCATGAAAATTACTTTATTTGTAATAGTTTTGACAGCTTAGATGCATTTTTCCATTATTAATTAATAAGCAATATACAAGGGTTTTATAGTGTTTAAGTAACAAAGCAAAGACAAGTTGTATTAAGCATACAGGAAAAAACGAGCTTATGGAAATATTGGTCATAGTGAGAAAAAAAACAGGTTTCTTTTTAAGTTTTAAAAATGGACTAACAAGGAAATGAAGTGTGGAAGTAGTCATGATAGCCTCAAAATACCAAACATGCATTTTGAGGAGAATGGAGATCAGATGTTCAGGTCAGGGGAAAAAAAAAAAAGATAGCAATAATTTACAACAGAGAAGGTTTCTATTAAATCTTATGAAAACCTTCTAATTTTACTGGTACTTAAGCACTGGGACAAGCTATTTGTGAAGGTTATGGAAATCACTTTGTTTTATAGGAACAAATGGAGTTAATTTCAACCAGGGGCTGTTATGGCACACTAAATCCAGCCATATTTAACCCAGAGAGACAGAAAGGAACTGCTTTTGATGTCCCATGTACTCTTACATTTCATTACTTGTGGTGTCTTCATAAGAATTAGGGAAAATCTGAAGATTTTGTTTCAACAACATGATTTTTCTCCTCATTTAAATGAATCCTAGTGTTCCTTTACATGTATTTAGCTTGCTCAGTGACCTCTTCTTCAAATAGGCTTTCCGGCTACTTGCAAAGATCCTCACGATAGTTTCCCTTTCCTTCCTGAACGTTACACTGAAATACTGTACCACATGCCTTAATGATGTATGCCAGATTAAAACATAGCTGTTTACTTACTTGAAAGAAAATTACAAGGACCTCAGAAACTTTTTTTAGGCTGAGTATTTTTTCTACAGCCTCCAATCATGTGGTCGTGCATTGCTTTTAACAGGACTCCAGGGTTCAAAGGGCAGTCCAGAGTGAACAAAACAGTATCAAAGAAATAGAAAGCTGTGTATGAAATTCATCCAGAGTAACTGAAGAGCACCTAGTTACTTAGGTATTCGGGCATTGATCTGATCCAGATTCAAAATGCAGATGCTGACCAGCTGAATTAGCCACCCTAGCATCTGGGAGGGTTCGCCTGGACCTGTGGGGTGGGTCAGAGTGCTGAAGGTGCACCCCAAAGTTCATGGTACAATCAATGGTAGGAGGCCGTGGTCAGGAGAGGTGCTGAACTCTCCAAAGAGGTGCTGAGTGTGAAATTTAACTTAAACTTTTCCACCAAGAACAGAAGATGGTAAGAAGGAGATCGTAACGTAAGATGGCTCTGTAAGTGAGTGGTTGGGTACTCGGTAGTGAATAGCCACTCAAGAATATATATGAAGGAAGATTTTCTCCCTTCTTTTTCAAAAGTTAAACTCACCTTTTCAGGTCTGAATTGGGTTGAGAGTTAGGTGGGAACCTCTGTGCCTGCTCTGAAAAAGATAATTGGAAGAACTTTATGGCATAAGATATAAATTTCATCTGAACCTGAAAGTGTTCAGGGTTACATCATGCTGGAGACTGAACATGAGGATTCCTTTATTCATTCAGGTTTATCATTGGCACCAAAATAGGTGATCTGAATCTTATCCTGTGTATTTTTCGCAATAGGAGCAAATAAATTTGTGTGAGCCTTATTACCTTATTACCTATGAATAGAACTTTACTTCAGAAATTCCTAGGATGTTTTGCTACTAAAGGATGTCTCTAAGACTTCAAAACAGCAATTAAGGTACGGAAATTTTTTAGCTGCTTTCTGTCTGTTTCCTTCTTTTGTTGAACCTTTAATAAGAAACTAGAACATTGCTTAGGTGGTGATACGAAACACAGGTGGTGGGCTGAAACCTCCTTGTATTTATGGCAATGTACTCATTTTATAGTTCTTAATCTTCCTTCCCTCCCATTGCCAATTGTTTCACTAATTGGTGACAATTTCTGAGAGCCTGGAGAGAGAGCTTTGCAAGATGGATCTGTTCAAACAAGATTTCAGGGAAGTCTTATGTCTTGTGTTATGCAGACAGTCAGAGAAGATAATCACAAAGCACTGGCTTTGTCAGGTATGGGCTGGTTTGTATTGCATTTCTGCTCAGCTCTAAACAGAAAGAGACCTGATGCCCACTTGGTGCATTAAGTGCTATGGTAGCACCAGGCACAAAGGCATCGTTAGCGATGTATGACAGGGTCCCTAACAGCTCCCGGGAAGTGGAAGCTGGTTCCTTACATTGATGGCAACTAACTGATTAGCAAGAAATGTATAAGCAGAAATACGTGCTTTGCTTCCAAAAAAGCTTTCAGGAATTCTGTTGACAGTGCTCATGAAGTGTGTTGCTGTACATCTCTTCTACCAAGCCTCGTATGCCGGTTTCATGAATCAGCACCTTTTGCTGTCTTGTTTCTTCACAAGTGTATACACACAGTAGAAATGCACATATACCCCTATATTCTATTTTTTTTTTTTTTTTTTTTTTTTTTTTTTTTGTGTATTGCTTCCTTTCCTATACCTTTTCGTCAGCTTCTGTCCCTTAATTTCATGGAATTACACTCAGTAAGTAGATGGATCCAAAGCTAAACCAGGACTGGAAAAGGGGCTTCCTGGAGCCCTGAGCTGGATCTGAAAAGGGGGACCTGGTGCTTATCAGCATCTATCTAACACTGAGTTATGCAACTACTTTGCAGGTAGGTCTGTCTTGCAACCTCTCATGTGGCCAAACAGTGGTGGAAAAGGGAACAAGATGGAGAATAAGTCAGTCCAGCCTCTCTGGGTTGTGGCTCTGTCAGCAGCCCCACTTAACTGAGATTCTCTTATAATGAAGAAGGGGCAACAGAAAAGACAAAAGAGTTTTAGCCTACAGTCCCCCTCTGTGGCTGATGGAGAGCACTAATCACCTCCTATTTATCCCAGTTACCCAAACCACAGCAGTCCCATCTCACTTCCCTTTGGACCATTAGTGCTGCCCATTCAAATGATTCTAACATTGAAGTAAGCAGCAAAAACTATGCGATAAACAGAGAATTCGGAATCTTCTTCAACCTCAGCCTGACCCTGTGCTGTTGTGGTTTAACCCGGCAGGCAGCTGAACACCACACAGCCGGTCTCTCACTCCCCCCACCACAGTGGGATCAGAGAGAGAATCAGAAAAAAGTAAAACCCGTGGGTTGAGGTAAAGACAGTTTAGTAAAAGGGCAAAGGAAAAGAATAACAATAACAATAATATTAAAATATACAAAACAAGTAATGTACAATGCAATTGCTCACCACCCACTGACCAATGCCCAGCCCATCCCCAAGCAGCAGTCACTGCCCCCCAGCCAACTCCCCCCAGTTTATATACTGAGAAGGACATCATGCAATATGGAATAGCTCTGTGGCTAGTTGGGATCAGCTGTGCTCCCTCCCAGCTTCTTGTGGCCCTGGCAGAGCAGAAGAAGCTGAAAAAGTCTTTGACAAGTCTAGGCACTACTTAGCAACAACTAAACCATCAGTGTGTTATCAACATTCTTCTAGTACTAAATCCAAACCATAGCACTATGCCAGCTACTATGAAGAAAATTAACTCTATCCCAGCCAAAACCAGGACACATGGGTTTGATGTTTATCTGTGTCCAGCTAGACCAAATTTGAAAAATATAAGTCAAATGACATGATGTGTTGGCCATCTAGAAACCCTACCTTCATTCCCAGCAGAAACCTTTTCCCCTTACTCCTCTGCCAGATTATGCTGTTGAGGGCTTCAGGGGAGTTCAGCGACACTCGTAGGAGGTATTGAAAAAGACATTGCTATGGAACCTACCAACTTTTTTTGTACATCACTTATCTTCACAGGAACTCAGAATAACAATCAAGCCCAATATTTCGGTGTGTTTTGTTAGGCAGTGAAAACTGGAGAAGGCTGCTCTGCAGCATGTATTCCACTAGAGAGCTCCAATGCGACAGCAGAATTTGGGATGCTATTGTCATCTTGGTTATGGGCTCTCCACATCCTCCTTAGTGGCTTGTTCAGATGAACTCAGTAGGGAGCCCTCAACGTCAGGGAGAACGATGAGGACAAAGGTTATATATGACTAAATTCTTGGGAGTATACACTGTGCAGGTCCTCCTAAGACCTTCCAGAGTTTAAGTTTGAATAATATGAAGAATATGTATGCCCATACCTCAAGCCACAACGCACCACCATATCCCTAACCCCAAAATTATAAAGGTTGTGTGTGTCTCTCTCTCTGGAGGCTACAAAATCTTTTTCTTCCTCCATTTTGCCTCTGAGGTTTTTGCTTAGACATGAGATTAGAAACAAAACCAAAAAAGCAATAATTTTTTTTTAAAGCTGAAATCAGAATTTTTTAATGGACATCATAACATAGCTGACTGAAGTTAGAAGTTCAGAGGAAAAAAATACATCATTGCTCTAAAATAAAAATATTGATAAACTAAAACCACAGGGGTCATAGTAAGAAAGAAATAGATGGGAAAGCAATTTCTGCATGCGGACCAAGAAGGAGGTTTTGAAAACTGCAAGCCTAGTTGTTTCGCTCATTTGGAAAATTACTGAAACAGAGCTAGACACACAAACATATCTATCTTAAATACGTTCATAAGGAAAGTCTTCTGTTAGGATGAATTCTAGAAGTAGTGTTCTAAGGAAGAGAACAACTGTGTCCTCTAATGGAAACATGAAATTAAATGAAAAGTCTGAAGCTACCCTTAGACAGGTAGGGGTAATGTAATCCTCCAGGGAAGATTTCAGAGAAAAGCAGGTTACACCATCCCCTACCTCATGCTGTGCTGCATCTTCCCTTTTACGTGTTAAAGCATTTAATAGGAGGAGCTCTGACATTAAACCTTGAATCACAGGATTCATCTCTGTTTATTCTGGAGGAGCAAATATTTTTCCTTAGGGTTGTCTCACAATGACTTCCTAGACCCTAGATTTACCTGGCACAGGGAATACCCCACCTTGAATATATGAAACAGAGACAGGTCAAACCTTGGAGCTAACACTGAATTTTGCTGCTTCAAAAAGTGGACCTGGGGGATGGGTGGAGGTTGGCTGGAGCTCAGCAACTACCACTACAAGGAGGGAAGAGGAATCTGGTGGGAAAATGTGGAGCTGGGCTTGCTGCTTCTGTTACTTCCCAGGAGGCAGGGAAATAGAAGATGGTGCCTGGTGCCTGGGAGAAGCTCCTCTTCCTCCTCTTCACCAGCCCGCTCACCGCAGAAAGACAAGCCATCTTTGCAAGGCTCCAGTGTCACAAACAAGGGAAAAGGACAGCTGTTGGTTTTTTTTTATATATCTGCTTTCCTAAGCAACTCCCTACATTGCCCATGACTAAATCTATCATCTATAGGAATGAGTTAATATTACTGTGCACCTTAACTGTGATTGCCAAGTCTTTCTGCTAGAGAGAATAACAAGGCAGTCTGGTTTCTCAGAACAGCATTGACAGAAATGGCTGCGGGCAGCTACTCAAGCTATCATTAATTTATCTCAAGTACAATCTATTTCTGGCAAGGCAAAGCTCAATGCAAGCTAATTTACCTTCCTTTATGTCAATAATATGTTTATTGGTATTAGTCCAATCTGATGCGAGTTTCCTTTTGGGAAACTCATCAGGTGTGTCTATAAAAACTGCAAGCCATTGTGCTGCTTCATTTGGAACATTTAGTACTACAGAGTCCCTGTCTAGAACCTGTTCTTGCTACACCTCTTTTCAGTGGCTGTGTCCCTAAATGCCAAGCCATCTCATTTCCTTTCTTGGCTGTGCAAATGCTCTCCTTCTTCTGGCCTTCAGGTTTAAGCTCTGAGTTTGAGATTTATGTGTATTATAAGAAAGGAGTGCATTTTGGCTTAACCCCAGCCAGCAACTCAGCCCCACGCAGTTGCTCGCACATTCCCCTGTGGGGGGTGGGGGGGGGAGAATTGAAGGGTAAAAGTGAGAAAACTTGTGGGTTGAGATAAAGACAGTTTAATAGGTAAAGCAAGACAAGGAATTCATTCACTGCTTCCCATGGGTAGGCATTCCCATGGCATTCATCTATCTCCAGGAAAGCAGGGCTCCATCACACGTAACGGTGTCTTGGGAGGCCAAACACCATCACTCCCAACGTCCCCCCCTTCTTTCTTCTTCCCCCAACTTTATATGCTGAGCATGACGTCATATGGTACAAAATATCCTTTGGTCAGTTGGGGTCAGCTGTCCCGGCTGTGCCCCCTCCCAGATTCTTGTGCCCACCCCAGCCTCCTTGCTGGTGGGGCGCGGTGTGGAGCAGAAAGGGCCCTGTGTCAGCCCTGCCCAGCAGGAACGAAAACATCCGTGTGTTATCAGCATTGTTTCCAGCACAAATCCAAAGCACAGCCCCACGCTAGCTACTATGAAGAAAATAACTCTGTCCCAGCTAAAACCAGTACAGGGTGTAAGGGTTCACAGAGATAATTATTTATTGGAGTTTGCTCATCACCATAGGGACATGCCTCTGACTGGAGTAGTTGGTACCCAGGAATGGTGAGAAGATCCCTATTTCATTCCAGCACAGTGGCTCTCCCTTTTATTCCTGGTTGTCTGAGTTATCTGGGGATAAAGTAGACAACTGGCCATCTGTTCCTGTCTTGATGGCTCATTGCTGCCACTGAAATAACAGAGCACTGCACATTTTTCTAAACCAGAAAGCACCTTTCCCCGACTTCTAAAACTTAAATGGATCTTAGTAAGACTGGGTAATGTAGTCATGGCTATTGTTATGGACATGGCTGGCATCCATCCATTTTTTTCAGGAATGCTAAACAATCTTTTTTAATAGTAAACTTCCTCATATTGAATACAGTTTATATACTGCACCTTGATTCTTGGAGGTTGCAAACAAGGTCAAAGACTTTATCTTCTCATAGATAATTTTCTGTTGTCTCAGTAGTCATTATCTTGATCACCAAATGCTGCTTCTAAAATTTTCTTGCTTGTTATGCACAACTGCTGAAGATTGCTTTCTATGAAGGATCATGGTTGGGGAATCTCCTTTAATGGATTGAAAAACACTGCTGGCTGTTCCTTCTTATTAGGATTTTCTGGTTGACATAGTGAATATTTTTAGGTCTTTCCTGACAAGTTTTGTGAAAATAATAATTTCAAATGCTACCTACCTGAATTCTTCATTGTACAGTTTCACCTGAGCAGTGGCCTCATCTTCTATCAGCAATCTAATTTCATGGTGAGATCTTTATCTTCTTTTGAAAGAGGCTAAATGGCTTTTACTTAGAAAAACACCGTTGCTCTGGTGCTTTTACTTTGAGTAAGCACTGCATTTCATTATTATAAACAGCATAAAAATGACAAAAAATATTCATGAACTATACTGAGGTGATGTGTCTGTATGATTTTTAGTAAGCTTTAATGTTCTAGTTGTATAGCAACTGGATATAAACCAGTACATGCTAATACTTAGTGTCAGCTCACCTCTGATTTATTTGCATAGGTTCGTACCATGAACACCAGTGAAGTAATTTGAAATTTGTGGAGAACTTAGACATTTTGTAGAAGAGATTATAAGAATTTTATTTCATAACAATCTACTTGTAGGAGCTCTCTTGAATAAGCAATGTAGATTTGTGCTTGTCTTCAAAATAATTTTGGAGCTTTGATGTTAACGTAATTTTTGACAGGCAGAACCAGGCTTGTTATAATGTTTTCTTCTGAATAAATTTTTTAGGAACATTTTTGTTTTGCTGTTTCAGGTAACAATTCCTGAATTTAATCTTTTAATACTTACTGGACAGGAGTTTTGAAACCTTCCTTACAGCAGTAGCAAATATTGGAGGATGTAAGGTTATGCTTTTTTACCCATTAAGCTGCCAAGTTAAATTGAATGAATTTTTATTACTGTGTCTGTGAATTTCTGTTGCATTATATCAGCATTGTAGCTGCCACAATTTGGTGAAAAATTAAAAAAAACACAACCCCCCCAAAAAACACCTCAAAACACCCAACCACAAAACTTATTTCCGTTCTTAAGAGCATGCTCCCAAGTTACACTTCCCAGGTTTATTTTGCTGTTACCGGTGTGGGATGTTGAACTTTCAGTTTACAGAACGCTGCTTACTGGAGCTCCTGCTCTTTGCAAATGTGGCAAGATGCGTGTGGTCCTGTCTCCCCGCATTCCTTAGGAGCCCTCTGCCTTGCAGCCACTTGGCCTTCCACTGTTCAGAGAAATGTCCTTCTGTCCAGCACAACCAGCGACTTCTCAGTTCCCACCAAGCTTTTTTTGACATTTGCAGAGCATTTCCTCCTAAAGATCTTAAACAAGTGGATCAAACAGACCTTGAAATATTTGTTCTTCTCTTTGAAAGGGGACTTTATTATTTTAGGAGAATCTGGAAGTTTTCTGGCGGAACACAAAGCTTGGGCGAGGGGATATGTTACTGTTAGGGTTTTTTAGATGCTTTCTGAATACTGAGACAGTGGCTGATGTGATTTTTATACTTTGGCATTTCATAGTAGTATTTGACAGCACTCCTGCACAAAAAAAAAAAAAGTACAATTGCAGTTTAAAATATACAAAACAGTGATCAACATGAAACTTTTATCTGAAAACAGGTATTCTGTGACCCCTGTCTGTAATGCAAACAAAAAATCCAAGTCAGGAAAGTAAAGTCTGGAAGGATACAGAAGGAAAACTTAGCAGTGCTTTGCTAAAGTTGAAAAATGGGACCCTGGTCCTGACTTTTGAATTACTGCTATACTGGTATTCTCCTCCTGACTCTAGGGAATTTATTCCAAATCTGCTCTCCATCAGTGTAGAATATCTACACTGTAGAATATCCAGTGTAGTTAACTGTTGAGGAACAAGAACATCTTTGGGGTTGCTGGGGTCTGTGGTACCAAAGCTGTAAGAGCAGCAGAAGGTATTTAATTAGCCTTAATGTGCTTATGTGTATGTAATGAACTCACAGACTACTTGGTTGTGCCTATTTTCTCCCTCATGCTTTGTAACTATAAGAGTGAATTTGAGAAATTTATTATGCTATAGGTGGATATAAAGGGGTGTCAGTTCTGACAGTAATTACTTTACTACGGCATGGTGAGCAGATCATTCTGTGTAGTAAATTCTTGCTATTGCATGGTCGCGCAGATAGTGTTTCAGAGGAGCAGTTATTCTGGTATCCCTGCATTTCCCACAGCCATGGCTCAGCAAAACTCAGGCATGTTACTAGAGCACAGGTCCTTCCCGCTGATCACCCAGTGATTAGATTCCACTTCCTGCTTACTTAACTCGAAAATGTGATTATCCCTCAAGATGCAGGAAGGCTTAAATTTAGACACAGCTGGAAACTGCATGCTTCTCGCCCCGCCCCCAGTAAAACAACAGGGACAACCTGTTTGTACAAATATTGGCACGCTGCTCCCAGTAGCACTACACAAAGTGCAGCTGGCGCTCAGAGGCACAGCTGGAGACTTTACAAAGAAAATCTGTTTCTACCAAGAACTACAGAGAAAGAAAGCTGCTTTAATGGCCACAGCAGCCACCTATCATTTTTTCTTTAAAGATAATAAGAACAGTTCCATTTTGTGACATGAATTTCAGTCCAGACTTCCTTTAAAATAATTCTTATTTATGAATAAAGGCTACTTGCGCAATTGCTGAATTACACATTTAAACCTCTGACTCAGCAGTAAGTCCATGTTATGTTCTCCATAGTTCCTCATGCAAAAAGTTCTTACTGGCTATGATCCACCACAGCCAGTGGAAAATTCATGGACAAATCTTGGTGTCTGTGAACAACCTTTGTTAATTGCAGAAGGTCAAAGAAGAAGATTATAATGCTTGGGGGACTGAAGAACCGAGTTCTGTAACCTCACACATTTGATACTAGACAATTCACTTAAGAAACTTTGATATAGAGTATTTCAGTCCATGTAGCAGCACATAATCAACTCTGTCCTTTTTAACGCGAAGGGGTTTTTCGGTCCATGTTCCATTACTACAAACAAAACATCTGAAGACAAACCTTTGAATACTCTGATCTATATGTGCCACTTTGCAAAGCAAACAGTGTACTGGATTAATAATTTAACAGATCTGCTCATAGCAGCTGATAATTTCGTGTTGTAACAGAACACCGGGAAATGCTGATGCTATAAAATGAAATGCTCTCCAGTTGGCTACCAGGCAGGTGAAGGGCTGGGCTTAGTGGGCACGGCACCTTCAGGCTGTTCAGTTTTCTGGCTGCCCTGCTCTCAGCCCAGCTTTTTCTTGCAGCAGGTCACATCCATTTCTTCCATAATAGATTTTTCAGAAATTGGCTATATATAGATTTAAACTTTATATAAATATATATATATAAAATAAATCATACACTTCAATAATGAAAAATGTATTATAAGTTTGTACTTCTAATTACATGATTTTGACCACAAGTATTGCACACCCACTTTTTACAGTATCCTGTCAAACAAATCTCAAAATTCCCTATCATATGTGCAGCTATTGACAAACAATAATAGACCAAGTATCTTTCTTCTTTGTTTTTGGTGAACATCAACCATAATTCACACCCTTTACATGACAGATACACACAAATATTAAACACTTATAAAATACTCAATAATAGAATGTAAATACTTTTTCCACATAAATGGTCTACTTATCCTTTCTTGATCAAGACTGAAATGCTGTTTAAATGATTAAGTAATAAAGGTCATGTGAAAATAGCAAGCAATATTCTAAGTGCACCTTACTGCTTGCCAGTTCCCCTATTCCTGATAAGCTCGGTTAAATATTAAAAAGGTTTTATTTTAAATTCTGCTTGTAGATTATTTTGTCTGATCTGAGATAAAACATGGGGACAGCTAGCAAGTTCTCTGTGCCACTTAAAAATTGAAAGCTACCTGATTTTTTTTTCAGGTAGCAATATGTTTAGAGCAGTGACAGTCAAAAAGGTGGGGGAGCACTGGTCTCACAGAAAAATGAGGGAGTTTGGAGATTTGCTGTCAGTTCTGGTACTGGCTGTTTGGGATCTGGACCAAGGGGTCCTCGTTGAAGCTGAAGCACCCTGGTGAGCCTGAGCTGTGATTTACCAACCAAATGACCCCTGGCATATTGGAAACCACAGAATTTAATATGATTGCTCTTGAAGACAGCAGAGTAATTTGGGCTTCGCTAGAACATATTTGTTTTTTACTAAAGTGTGCGTATCTTCAAATGTGTGTTGCTGGATGAGAGCAGAAGTGAAAGTCCAGTGGCATCTGGAGTTGACATGTCTGGCTACAAGCCAGTTTTGCAGCAACACAGTACAAGTGCACCAGTAAAACATACTCAGCTTTTTGGCTGAGGGTTTGCTCTAAGATACAGCTAGTTTCCAGCTAAAGACTGGCATGATACTTTATCTGAGGCATGCACATTGACCAGAGAGGAATGAATGATGATGAAATTCTGAAAACATGTGGAAGCAAATTTAGCTACCAACTGTATGCCACTCAGTTGAACTGAAATAGATGTGTAGCGATACTTCCCTACCCACAAAGCGGAGAAGATGTTGTAAAACAGTGGCACTTTTCTTGAATCTCTAAGAGAAAGGAAGAGCATTAGAAACGACAATCTGATTCCACAAAGCTCTGACTGGTTTTCATGACTTTCCTGCACGTGTTGTCACAGCGTGGGCAGGCAGTGGTACAGCTGGCGGACTGGGTGTGCTGGGTGCTTACCAGCAAGAGCTTCTGTTAAGGCAGCATCAAGTTGCAATTTTTTAGTCTGTCAGCATACTTTATGCCCTTTCTAACACAAACCTGACAGAATTAGATGTGCCTAAAGTGAAAGGCCCCATAGGCTTCAAAGTCTGAATTGAAATGTGGGCAAATAGCATCAAAATTAGTGCAAACGATACAAGAAATATTTAGATCCTCTTGGTGAAAATTTTCTAGTATAAATGTTAGAGAAGCCAGACAGGTCTATGTTAGGAAAATCTCATTCCCTAACTACTATACTAATTAGTCTTTATAGTATGAAATTGTATGAACTTTCTTAATAGTACAAAATCGCATTAACTTTCTTAAAACATATGTAGTTTACATTGAATACTGCATAGTCACGGTGTCCTGGTTTTGGCTGGGATAGACTTAATTTTCTTCCTTGTACCTGGCATAGTGCTGTGGTTTGGATTTAGTATAAGACTGTTGATAACGCACTGATGGTTTAGTTGTTGCCAAGCAGTGCTTACACCAGTCAAGGACTTTTTCAGCTTCCCATGCTCTGCCAGGGGCACAAGAAGCTGGGGGCTGGCACAGCCGGGACAGCTGACCCAAACTGACCAAAGGGGTATCCCAGACCATATGATGTCATGCTCAGTATATAAACTGGGGGAAGTTGGCCAGGGGAAGGGATTGCTGCTTCAGGACTGGTGGGGCATCAGTCGGCAGGTGGTGAGGGGTTGCATGACTTGTTTTTTTCTTGGGTTTTGTTTCAATCTGGTTGTTTTCCTTTTCATTACAATATTAGTATTAGTATTAGTATTAGTATATTTCAATTATTAAACTGTTCATATCTCAACCCATGAGTTTTCTTACTTTTGCTCTTCTAGTTCTCTCCCCCATCCCACCGGGGGCGGGGAGGGTGAGCAAGTGGCTGTGTGGTGCTTAGTTGCTGGCTGCAGCTAAACCTTGACACATGGTTAAGTCAGCATAACTAAAGGGCCCCAGCTCATTGCAAGGAGGAGGACAACCCCCACCCTGAAGGATGAAGACCTATAATTACTAAAATCTTAAAGCCAATGAAGATAACACCAGCCCCTCCAACATCTCTGTGATACCCTCCCATATCTGGCATCATAGATAAGTAACTGTAGCAAGACCAACTCCAGGGACATCTAGATCAAAAAAGAAGCAGATGGATAATGACACCTGTATTGGATTTCTGTGGCAAGGTCTTGGTAGTGGGGGGGCTACAGGGATGGCTTCTGTGAGAAGCTGCTAGTTTTCCCTGTGTTCACTGCTGGCCAAGGCCAAGCCAATCAGTGGCAGTGGAAGTGCCTCTGTGATAACATATTTAAGAAGGAAAACTGACCAGGGGTATCCCAGACCATATGATGTCATGCTCAGTATATAAACTGGGGGAAGTTGGCCAGGGGAAGGGATTGCTGCTTCAGGACTGGTGGGGCATCAGTCGGCAGGTGGTGAGGGGTTGCATGACTTGTTTTTTTCTTGGGTTTTGTTTCAATCTGGTTGTTTTCCTTTTCATTACAATATTAGTATTAGTATTAGTATTAGTATATTTCAATTATTAAACTGTTCATATCTCAACCCATGAGTTTTCTTACTTTTGCCCTTCCAATTTTCTCCCCCATCCCACTGGTGGGGGGGGAGAAGGTGAGCAAGCAGCTGTGTGGTACTTGGTTGCCGACTGGGGTTAAACCACAACAGGTGTAAAATACTGTATCCGGGGCTATTTGTAGCATAGAAAGAAATGAAGTATTACTACATATATACATCAAAGATCTGTATATTATTGTCTTTCATGATAATCTTTCCTAACATAACTAGTGGTGCTTCTTTGTGTTGCTGTGTACCGAAAGCCAGTTCCATTCTTAAAGCAGAAACCCAAGATAAAGCAAAAAAGTTGGTTTTATATTTCATATGACACTGAAATTAGAAAAATACTCATTTTTTTAAATTACTGATGTTCATTGTTGCATTGCAAAAAAGTGAAAGATTAAGGAGGTCTGTCACCTTCTATTAAGAACTAAATCTGTTGAGATCTAGCAGTTTTTCTCCTCTCCTCTGATTTTGATTGATAATAAATTAATTATTTTCAAGCTGAGTCTGTTTTGCCCATGATGGTAACTGATAAAATGATCTCTCCCTGTCCTTATCTTGACCCATGAGCCTTTTGATTTACTTTTCTCTCCTCTGTCCGGTTAGAAGGGAGTGATAGAGCGGCTTTGGTGGGCCCCTGGCACCCAGCCAGGGTCAAACCACCACAACACCATAGATTAATAGTTGCTTTTCAAAATACTAACGTGTGCATGTTAATTAGTGATTAGTCATATCATGTTGCACCTGAACACTTGAAAGGTGTAAGAATCATGTGTAAAACCACATTTGGTGTGCCCCAATTTGAATGGGATGCCTCATGTACATGAATAAAGACTTAGTCTCATAGTTCTCTAATTTGAGTCCTAGCCTCTCTCCTCAGTTGGCATGGGCTAGTTGTGAAATTTTCATAATGTCTATTTGACTTTCTTCCCACAAAAAAATTGTGGTAAACGTGGTCATAAATGGTGGTTTGAATTGTAGTGACCATTAGATAGTTGAGTTCAAGATCCAGAGGAAGGTGAGAAAGAAGCAGCAGAGTTAGGACTGTGGACCTCAGGACAGTTCACATAAGCTTATTTGGGGAACTTTCAAGCAGAATGCCCTCAGAGGCTGCCATGAGGGGAAAATGCTCCCGAGAGACCTGACTACTTTTTAAAGGAAACCTACTGAAAGCTCAAGAACATACACACACACACACACACACACACACACACAATGTTTACAGAAAGAGGAAGAATTTTGGCACTATTCCAGCTTGGCAAAGCAAGGAACTTCTTAATAAATGAGCATGTAAAAAGAATAGAAATGGAAACAAGGACACCAATACATCTGAGTGTTCTTCTGGCATTTAGTGAAAACATCAGAAAAGTCAAAGCTTAGCTGGAGCTAAAACTAGCCAGGAACATAGCAAGAAGGGATTCTGCAGGTATGGCAGTAGCAAAAGGAAGTTTAAAGAAGATGTGTTTTCACTGATGAATGGGAGAGTCAATCTGATGGCAGATGATACTGAAAAGGCTGAAGTACTTGTTGAATTTTTTGCCCCAGTCACCACAAAGACTGCTCCCAGATCACTGCCTATAGGAGACTGGGAAGGAGGCTAGCCAACAGTGGGATGCAACAAATTAAAAATGACTTTTAAAAGCTGAGTGTATTCACAGCCGTGGGCTAAATGGAATTCACTGAACTGTGATTGCAGGATGACTGTCTGTTACCTACAGAAACGTCATAGTGATTGGAGGAAGTCCCTGACTGGAAATTATGCTCATGTTTAACAGTGGCAAAAGGGAGGCTTCAGGCCAGAAAGGCTGGTCAACCTCATCTCAGTCTGGACATCAGGTACTTCTGCAATCCATGCACTGGAAAGACAAGAAAGTCCTTCAGGAACAGTAAGCACAAATTTACCGAGGACAAGTCATTCTCGACCAACTTGACTGCCTTAGATGATGAAATGGCTGGCTATAGGGACAAGGGGAGAGCAGCAGATAGCAGACACCTTAACTTTCATAAGGTTTTTGTCACCATTTTCCACAGCCTTCCCAACTGTAAATGGAGGAAGCATGTGTTGGATAAAGTGTGCATTAGATGGGCTAAAAACTGAATCAACTATTGAGCTCAAATGATAGTAATCAATGGCTTGACATCACTTGGAAGCTGATAACAAGTACCCCATGGGTCAATACTGGGACTGATATTACAAATACCAGCAGCAGCATCTCAAATGATGAGACAGACCACATCCTTAGAAAATTTGTAGGTGACATTAAATTTGGATAAGGTGATTGACATGTTGACAGATTGAAGACTAGGCAAACAGAAACTTTATGAAGTTCAACAAGAAGCCTAAAGTTCTGTGCCTAGGACAAGATAACACCAGGAATCATTACAGGCTGCAAACTGACACGCTGAGCTGCAAACTTGCTGAGAAGACTGTGGTGGACACCAAGGTGAATATAAGCATAAAGTGTCCTCTCCTTGTAGATAACACAAACTGCTTATTGTATAGCATGTCCAGCAAATTGAGGACGTTATTAATACCCTCTGTATAGTGCTGGTGTGGATGCACATGAAATATTCTGTACAGTTCGGGGCCATCTCACTCAGTCTACAAACTGGAGAGAATCCGTGCAACCACTAAGATGATTAGGGGCCTAGAGAATATGACTCGTGAGGAGAGTTTGAGGTTGGTGGGCTTACTTAATCTAGGAAAGAGGAGGCTAAGGGGCAATGTAACCGCAGTCTAAAACTACTTCAGAGGGAATTGTAAAATGAAAGCCAAAATCTTCTCAATAGTGGCAGATGTATAACAAGAGAAAAGAGCTAGAGGCTGAAAATGTTTTAACATTAGGAAAAGCTTTTTTACTTAGTGGGGACAGGATAATGCAGCATTGGAAGACTGTATGGAGAATCTGTCCTTGGAGGTTTTCAAGGCATAGCTAATCAAAGCTGCAGCTGATGTAATATAGCATTGATGAAACTCTTGGTTTAAACACAAAGTTAGACCCGAGTCCTCTGGATATACCCCTTCCAGCTAACATTTCTGTGATTAGCTTCTGTTGTGGATCTACATTCTGTTCAAGTTCAGATAAATGTATGTTTACTTGGTCTGTCTAAAGGTGTTACACTGAAGAAAGGGAGTAGGAATTCAGGTAGTAGAAGATTGTGCTCTGACTTGTATCTGACTTCAGCTGGCCACTGTCTTATGTATTTTGCAACATGATGTGAGAACACACTACATTACATACAATTCTTGAATCAATCAGTAGTGAGCAGGTACTATAAGTTCATAGTGGGAACCTCTCCCTGTTTAAACTTATGATAGTTTCACATGCCTAATGCTTGTGGGGAAAAAAAAAAGCCCAAGATGCAATAGATGCAATGTGATCTGATTATGAATTCTTCTGCCTGTTGCCAGCAAGAAAATACTAAACCATACACTTCATGATCAAGCAATGCAGTTGTGTGATTACACAGTACTAATTGCCCAGACCTCTTCTGCATCTACATAATCCTGTCTGTTCCTTCAAAGCTATGAATAAGAAGAAAACATTTCTCATCTGGTATCATGCTGTTGTAGTTAAGGCGGTGGGGAGTATTACCAGTAATAATTAAGATTAAATGACACTGTAATATATACCATTAGCAACACAATCCTATCCTCAGTCTTTGTATTTTTGAGCACTCTTGTAAGTTGCTCTGATTTATACTTTCACTTTCTTTTTTTTTTTTTTTTTTTTTTTTTTTTTTTTTTTTTTTTTTTTTTTTTTTTTTTAAATACTATAAATGCTCTTGCTGTGCAGACAACAGTTTGGGGAGCTGTCAATTTTACTATATCAGACTTTGACTCTGTCTTATGCAGCTATATATCACCTGGCATAAATTATTGTTGAGTCAGTTCAATCCTGAATTCCAACATACTTGGGCTGAGCAATTTCAGCTGGTAGATTAACCACGGCAACAGGAGCAGGAGTTTGGCCTTGTGAACATGATCCTTCAGAAAATCTTCTACAACAGATACAGGTATGGCTTCTTTTGTTCCCTGGGAAACAGGTCGTGATGCTTTGGATACAAATCTAGATCAGATCTTTAGCTCTGCAACAAAATGTTTCCCTTTATATGAGCTGTGATAGAACTACAATTTAATCAATAGTGAGTGATGAAGTCATGTTTAAAATTAATGGTCAGAACATGGGTAACCTTACAGGAGATGTCTAGAAACTCCTTACTGATGCTGTTTGACTCTGAAGAAGCCCTGCAAGTGTCTATATTATGTTGCAAACCTAACTATGGGGATGGGTTTAACTTGTCTGTCCAGCTGCCAGAGGCCATGTTTAGATATTTGGCATAAGTATTAGATATGAAATTAAACTAATTAAACAGGTCCTACACTCTTACCATCCTATGTCTTCCATGTTTGTACTGCTTCCAGTTCACTGTATTAGGGAACATATCCAGCTGGAAACTAACCCAGAAAAAAGGGAGTTGTTTGTAATGACCCAGAAGAGACAAGTCAAGGTCTGAGTACAACTACTTGGTGACAGATGAGGAATGCTTAAAATAGCACAGCCAATAAAGACATGAGTGCTCAAGCCTTCTTTTTGTATGTACAGCTGAACTAATTTTCTAGATCTTCTGTTAGAAAAGAGACACTTCAATGTCCTCCTCCCTGTGCAGAAACCCTTTGCTGCCCAGAAGAAGCTCATTTTTCAGTTCTGAATTGCAGCAGTTACTAAGCTGTACATCTGCTGAAGGGACATTCTCATCACTCAGGAATGCTGTTCAGGCTGACCATCTGACATAAATTGTCTCACCATTTAATTAACAAGTGTGTGGCCATCATCATCTAAATGCTTGCAACACAAAGCTGCAATACACATAACCACTTGCCTCTTAGATCCTTTGTGCTGTGGCCTCTTTACATCTATCATCCCTTAAGCTTTGTATTTAGAATTCAACATTCTTAATTTATTCCTTCAAAGAAATTGGTTGTTTTTAAAAGCACTTAAAATTTCTCCACTGAGCCTTCAGGCGAATATATGACGGCAATTAAGCATGCTCTTTCTAAATATCTCAGAGAAGGTTACAAAGGCTTTTAAAAAATAAGTCCTTAGAACATCACTGTGATTTTGGGGGAAGATTTTTTTTTTTTTTGCCTGATTAAGAATATTACAATTGTAGAATAAATTCCTCATCCAAGGTCCAGAAAAAAATTCTGACTGAGTACAGGTTTGGAGTTCCATCGGAAGCAATGAGTTTAAACATTTGGTGTTCATGTCAATGGAAAAAAACTCACCTAGACTTTAGTTGGGCTGAATTCATAATTTGACCATAACTTTTTAGAATACTAGAATCATAGGTAAAGACTTGGAAAGATGCATTCAAGTTTTTCTCTGTTGGCTATTGTCTTGCTGTTTGAATACAGAAAGCTGTAGGATTGTGCAATACACAAAGCTGTAGGATTGTGCAAAGGACATCAAAGGTAAACCTTTTATAGGGTGCTTCTTCTGTAAGCCCTGTGAATCAAGCAAATGTGAGTTTAGGGATTGAGAAAGGTGTATGCTGTCAGGAATGTACCGTAGAACAAGCTTCTGGACCTGCAAACACTTAAATGACTCCTGAAGTGAGAAGACTTTTCTTTGGTTAATCAAGAACACTGAGCAGACTGAACAGCTGAGGAAAGGTGGAAGGCACTGAGGTAAGGTGAACGGGCCCTGCAGTCCTCTTCTTCACTGCTATTTCATCCAGCCAAGGCTCAGATATGAAAGTGCGTGGCCCTAACTAAGTTCAACCAGGTAGGCAGGGATACATGTGTGTTTAGAGGTGGGGAAGGAGCAGTAAAGAAAAAATAAGTATTATAGGATGTCTGGTCAGTTCTCCAGAGAGACAGAGCACTGTGAACTGAAAACCACGGAAAACAACTAGTGTAATCTTATCTATCTTATCCAACAGAGTAACTGCACTTCACCTTCAAGAGGACTATACATACTATAGTAAAGAGGATTGCAGTGCAAAATCCTACTAAGCTACAGAGATGATCTGAAATTTTTAAAAGTCAGTAAAGTGTAATATTTATTCATTACATTTATTAAGAAATTAAGGATCTCGATATGGCTCAATAATCTAAGACTTTTATACTGAAGTAAAAAATAACCAAATCAAACAAACCCAAGCCCACCCTTATTCTGGGCTATTTTAAGAACAAGGCTGTATTAAAAAGGAAGTAATATATTTTTTATGTGGTATTAATGAAGCTAGGAAGACTGTAAACAGGATAAGAAGAGTGCAGAGGAACTGGAGAAAGTCCAGAGCAGAGACCAAGACTGATACGAGAATGCCTGATCACTATGGAAAAGCTGAATGCATTTAATTTGGCCAAGAAGACTAAGAAAGGCATAGAAGTATGGTACTATGTAATGTATAAAGAGGATGATGATCAGTTTCTCTCCATGTTAACTGAAGGAAAATAAAAAAAGGAAATAAGCGTAATTATTACCAAAGGAGATTAAGGGCAGATATTTGCAGTAATATCTGATGATGCATTTCTGTTAAAAAAAATGGCAATTTACAATAAAAAAAGTAATTGATGCATAGAAAATATTTAGAAAAATGAGGATAGAAGTGGAAATAAATTACTATTTGTTGCTAGTTAACAAATTGTTGAGTTGTTTTTTTTTTTAAATCTCTACTTATAAATAATAAAAAGTGTGTGCAAGGAAAAGGAGCATGTCAGGCTACAATAATGCACTGGTATTGCAATACACTAAGAAAAAAACCTAAGGTTTCCACAGGACAGAAATTATTCTTTTTTAGTCCTCAGCGAAGATAAAAGCCCAGGAAAGAAGAGGAGGGATATTGATGATGGAGTAGGAAGTACTGATAGGAAGACTTTGCTTTCAGCAGTCATGGGCTGCTGTCCTGAGCATGATGAGGAAGAACATCAACCAATAATGATTTGCCAAGAAAAGGAAGAGAATTTACACTGAGTGTGGACTGATCCCAAAGAAAGAAATTAGGCTGCAAGCTGGAAACCAACCCAGGGCTTTGGAAGTGGTAGAAAGTTAATGGAGCTACCAAAGGTGCAGTCTAGTCTTCTCAGCTTTGGCGCTTGCACGGCACCTATTTTTAGGCAGCTGCTGCTAACAGTCCTTTACAGTTGTCTATGTAGATTGAAGGCGACCTGAAAGGCACTGTCTGCCTGAGTTTACATCTATTTATTAGGCAGACTAGAGCCCGTTCATGCTGAGCATCTGAGATGTCTCAAATGATCTAGTCTCAGATATCAAGACCATGTAGAAAGGTAGGAAGGAATTGAAGTTTGAATGCCAAAACTGTGATTTCACTGAGGCATCAAGATATTTAGCTGAAAAAAACTGCAAAAGTAGCATACCTATATAGAAAGATCTAGTCTTTCTATATTAACACAGATTATTTTCTCGACAGACTGTGTATTTTCAGGAAGGGCACTGTATGTCTATATCGTTAATGGCCTTCTCCAAGGGTAGAACCTGAGGGAATCTTTATTATCCACAGAACTGTTTGAAAATAATAGGCCATGACATAGCCCAGAAAGTTCTCGGAGTGTGATGAGAAAAAGTTTTTCTTTCAAATAGCTGAGCAAGTGACTAAAGGGACAGTACAATTTACCTCTATTGAAACCCGTGCTCCCTGAGAACACAGAGATAACATGTTATCAGCATAACAAATCCTCCAGACATTATACTGGTTACTCAGTGAAGTCACGGTCTTATTGCTATTTTATTGCTTCAGGAGCTTAAATATTATAGGCAAGAAAATTTAGATCTCTGATTTGTGAAGGAAGTTGGAATAGCAGAGTGTAGATAGAAGACTGTAAAACTCAGTTTTCCACCAACTTGGGTAACTGCTGGATTTAACTTGTTTTTTCTATTTGTCCTAGCAGAAACTATGGGATGCTCCATAACTACCCAGAGTACATTTTAAAATAGGTCAAAAAAAAAACCTTACAGTTGGGGTGTTACAAATATAATAGTTTTTGTATGTGGGTAATAGAAGATAACTAATTATGAAACAGAGGGATTTTACACGGTGGCTATGTCAAGCCAGTCAACTTTTCTGACCTTCCCCAAAATACGACAGTTTTATTCATGAATACCAGTCAATTTTATGCAAAAATACTTTTGCCTGTCAAAGTCAAGTCAAAGTAGAATCAGTGTCATTGTTGCTGGAGTTAGAAGGTTTTCAGCCTCCCTGGTTATAAAGTGATCCTTGATTTACTGACACTTTCGGTTTTAAAACTCTGTAGCAGAATGACAAACGTTCCAGTCAGCGTATAAAACCAATGCTGTCAAAGCTAATGCGTGGCTGCTAAAAAGCTGGAGTTTATTCCATTACCGGCATGAATTCTGAGGTGTGATTTTGAGATAACTGGAAACTTTTAAGTTCATCCCAGATATGATTAATAATGACATGCATCATTATACTACCTGTAAAGTCTTCCAGTGTGAACCTAATCTTAGGGAATATCGAGAGTGAGCCAGTAAAACTCCATATGTGTTACAGCATCAGTCTGTCAAATAAATGATGACTGAAGCAGAGGGAGAGGAGGAGGGGTCAAATGACGCTGGATATTTTGCTGGGGTTTGAGCACAAAGGCTCTTCAGGCTGGGGCAAGATCCTTTATCTTCATCACTCAGAGCCTTGCACTCACCTCTGTTCCTTTTTCTTTGCACCTCATGCTTGTTGTTGGGGTTGTTAGGTTTCCAGAAGATGTTTCAGTCTTGTTTCCCTTCCCTTGCCCATTTGAACACAAGGGAGATGCTTCTGGGAGTGAGGTGGGAGAGGAATGGTGGAGCATCACTTCTCGCAGAGGCAGGTCAATGCAGCACACAGGATGGGGGACTGCTCTAAACCCTGGAAGTAAACCAGGAGGAGGTCTGTGGAGGTCTGCAGTTGTTTTTTTGTCATGATCCTGAGGGGACCAATAGGCCTTATTGTCCCTGTCCACCCTCCCCTGGGGCCTCCCCCACCCTGCCCATGGCCCAGGTCCCCACTGCAGCCCAGCCCAGCGGCGTCAGCCCCTGCCCCCACCACTTAGGGAGCTGTTGACATCCACTGCTGCAAGACTGTGATTATTTTCTTTGTCTTTCTTGAATCTGCATACTTTGAATAGCTGGAACTTTATGAAATAGTCATTCATACAAGAGGGTTTAAGGATACCAACTCCTTGGAAAAAATAACACAGGTGATTATTGCATTCTTCCAAGGCTTTCAATGTTAAGCACTGTCTTAGAAGGTGCCAGGTTGCAGGCTGCCATTTCTACCTTTAACTGTAGGCATTGGTACAGCTTATGAGATATGCAAAAGAAAAAAATACCCAAATTAAAACAAAATAAAAAGAAAACCACAACAAAGCAGTGAGAGTTTTCACCACTGTCCTCAAAAAGAGCTGAATCAGCATTGCAGATTCTGTACTATTTCCCAAGATGATGTTTTGAACCTGATGAAGGTCCAGACTATGCAGCCTGGGTAATGTTGAATATTTAGTCCACACCTTGCAATTCTGGATTAGGGAGCATTATGTTAATTAAATCACATGTTGTGGAATGTTCTTATTAGGAATATTTATGGGGTTTTTTTCTTAATTAAATAATAAGTACTTATTCTTGATTACTGAGAATACACTGGTTTTTCTTTTTTTGTTTAACTATTATTAATATATTTTGTAAGAACAGTTTAGTTCATGCATGCTTTAAGAAAAAAACCTGGATCTTGTGTTCCAGCTCTGCAAACAAAAAGAAGCAGGTTTCAGCACTGGAGTAAATTAAGTGAAAAACACTAAAAAGGAATAATACAATGAGGTCCTTAAATAGCCAGAAAGATCCAAGTAGCTTTTCTCCTTGGTAAATACACAAACTAAGAGCCCTGGCCTTGTTGCCAAATGTTACAATGTTTCATCCTTAAATACATGCATAGCATGTATTTACTCTCTGCTCTAGTCCCAGTCACTCTGCTTCTACCTACGTATACATTTATCCCCACTGCTAGTGTGAGGAAGGAAATTATCCCTAAGAGTATTTGGGGCCCAAATCCAGACATTTAGTGGATTCAGTGAGGTTAGGAGATTAGTCACTTCAGCTCCCCCCTGCAGTTTATAGAAAGCAGAAGAGGAATAAAGTCCCAAAGATCTGAATTGCTTCTCCAGCTTCCTGACTTTCTCCAAAGAGCACAGAAGGAGATTAATTTAGCTAAGCTAGTGATGCCTGGGGTACCTTTAACCACTATTTAGACATCACAAGCATCCTAAAAAAACTTCATTCACCTGAGGCCTCTAGGCGTCTGTTGATATTGCCAAGTAAAAAGGGATCAGAACCATGTGAAGACCACTGAGGCCAAGTGGCACTGATTGTCCTATATCCACAGTGCTAGAGCTAGTTGGAGTGGTTCCAAACAGTCAAGGAACTGTTGTACTGAGAAGTGCTAAACATAGCCAGTGATCACACTCACTGTTCAGGCTACCCTTACTTCTCTATATAGACATACTGCTCTTGGTGCCTGAATTTCTTCTGTCTGAGTGTACACACTCAAAACTGCTGAGATGTAAGGTAGAGTCTTAATCTCGGTGAATCAGGTAGGAAAAAAACATCAATACCTGATCCTTTCAGTATCCCCTGAGGAGCACTTTGACAAAAGACCATCTGTTATTCAGAGGTAGGTGGGGAAGCTTGAATTGATTAAAATCTTGAAATGCGGATGATCTTGACTACAATCCCACTCAGGAGGAAAAACTGCCCATGGATGAGTCCACTGTCATAGCTGAGAGTTCGTAGTTAAACATTCTGTGTTGAATGAGGCATGTATATAACCTACACCCACTTTCTTCTGCCTTTCTTGCTTAAGTAAGTTATGCTGCTGTTCCCTTGTCTGTGCTTTATATGAGGGACACAAAGTTCACGCTAGGAACTACATTAGATGTTAAAAATTAATTTGGAGCACTGCAACACTTCAATTTGTTATGGAGGTATGGAGTTGAGCAACTCATGGCAGCTCATGGCTTAGACAGGTGTACTCTTTGCTGGGTAAAAAACTGGCTGGATGGCTGAGCCCAGAAAGTTGTGGTCAACAAAGTTAAATCCAGTTGGTGGCTGGTCACAAACGGTGTTCCCCAGGGCTCAGTTCTAGGGCCGGTCTTGTTTAATATCTTTATCAATGACCTGGACGAGGGGATTGAATGCACCCTCAGTAAGTTTGCAGATGACACCACTCTGGGTGGGAGTGTTGATCTGCTCGAGGGGAGGAGGGATCTGCAGAGAGACCTGGACAGGCTGGATCGATGGGCCGAGGCCAACTGCATGAGGTTCAATAAGGCCAAGTGCCGGGTCCTGCACTTTGGTCACAACAACCCCATGCAGTGCTACAGGCTTGGGGAAGAGTGGCTGGAAAGCTGCCTGGCAGAAAAAGACCTGGGGTTACTGGTTGACATCTGGCTGAGTAGGAGCCAGCAGTGTGCCCAGGTGGCCAAGAAGGCCAATGGCATCCTGGCTTGTATCAGGAATAGTGTGGCCACCAGGAGTAGGGAAGTGATCGTCCCCCTGTACTTGGCACTGGTGAGGCCACACCTCGAATACTGTGTTCAGTTTTGGGCCCCTCATAACAAGAAAGACATTGAGGCCCTGGAGCATGTCCAGAGGAGAGCAACAAAGCTGGTGAGGGGTCTGGAGCACAAGTCTTATGAGGAGCGGCTGAGGGGACTGGGGTTGTTTAGTCTGGAGAAGAGGAGGCTGAGGGGAGACCTGATCGCCCTCTATAGCTACCTGAAAGGAGGCTGTAGGGAGGTGGGGGTCGGCCTCTTCTCCCTGGTAACATGATAGGACGAGGGGGGAGGGTTTGCA
>NW_009260669.1:622591-630507 GCF_000687185.1 Egretta garzetta
GGAAGTGGTCGAGTGGAAGATGGGTAGATGAGGTGCTTAGGGACATGGTTTGGTGGTGGGATGGCAGTGTTAGGTTAACGGTTGGACTTGATGATCTTAAAGGTCTTTTCCAACCTAAATGATTCTATGATTCTATGATTCTATTCTAACTTGCAAATGTCACTCAGGAAATCTGTGGAAAAGCTGGAACTTAACCAGGTCTCCCACAGTATAGGGAAGCCTAATTCCTTGTTCCCTCTCCTCAAACTGAGCCAATTCTGTACCTTCTTACGTACCTCACACTGGCACTTATCTTCCTTCTTTAGTGCTTCTTCCAGTTTTTGATCCTTCAGATGCTCATTTGATATTTCTGGGATCAGATTAAGAATCAAACTATTGGGCACCAGGGAGCTCAAAGGCAAGAGGATGGCATGTGGGAGAAGATATTCTAGTGGGAAAAGTCCAGAGGATATTTTGTGTAGCCCAGGTCTGAAAGAACTTCTGGTGATCCTGTCACCACATTTCATAATTAATGTCCATGCTACATTCGTAGTATCCTTCCCACCAGGGACTGATACAGCAGTCAGTTATCTTGGTGGGAAATCCTGAGATACTTTTTGGGAATGGAAACTAAGGGAAGCATGACTAAGTAAACTCAGAGTGATTCACTGAGGTCAGTGAAAATAAGTAACTAGACATCAACCTAACCCTGCCAAGTCCACTGCTAAACCATGTCCCTAAGCACCACATCTACACACCTTTTAAATACCTCCAAGGATTGTGACTCAACCACTTCTCTGGGCAGCCCGTTCCAATGCTTGACAACCCTCTTGGTGAAGAAATTTTTCTTAATATCCAATCTAAAACTCCCCTGGTGCAACTTGAGGCCATTTTCTCTTGTCCTATCACTTGTTACTTGGGAGAAGAGACCAACACCCTCCTGGCTACAGCCTCCTTTCAGGCAGTTGTAGAGGGCAGTAAGGTCTCCCCTCAGCCTCCTCTTCCCCAGGCTAAACAACCCCAGCTTCCTCACGGGACTTGTGCTTCAGACCCCTCATCCAGCTTCGTTGCCCTTCTCTGGACATGCTCCAGCATTTTCTTGTTTTTCTTGTAGTGAGGGGCCCAAAACTGAACACAATATTCGAGGTACAGCCTCACCAGTGGTGAGTACAGGGGCGTGATCATTGCCCTGGTCCTGCTGGCCACACTATTTAGAAAACTACACTAATAGCAGCATACAGAAAGAGAACTATTAGTCGTATAGAAGGATCTATTTTAAATAAAATAAAAGTTCTTTTGACTTTTAAAGGGTTAAATTACAGTGGAAATGAGAACAACAAACTAGAAAAAAAGTTGATGGGAATTATTTATGAATATTAACGGCTCATTTGAAGGCTACCAGAATATTTCCTGAATACTTCACTCATTTTTGTAGGATTTTTCTCTTCTCTTTCTAAGAAAATCTAAATAGGAGATAAAATGTAAAATTCATCACAAAAGCCACACTCCTGATTAATTGTATTTGTGAGTCCCTCTGAAAAAAAACCCTGTAGCAGTGAAAAACTTCACTCTAATATTAAGCAACCCATGTGGCTCTGTTTTGTAATTCAGAATGAAATGATATATTCAAACAAGTAGCATTTTCAACTTTAATTCAACTGTATTAAATAAAAAACTGTTTGTGACTCCTTTAATTAGTCCACTCAGTTTTAATACACTTGTCACATTCTCTAGGCGTACAGATTTGTTATCTATCACATACATACATGAAAAGAGGCACACCTACACAACAAACGAACATCGGCGTGCCAAACAGCTAGCAGCAATGAGAACATCTGCATACAAGACCTACCCTGCCAAATATGTGTAACTCACAATTTTCTTTACTCAAACTACTCTTCAGACTACCCCAAAGCGAAGTGAGTTGAAATGACAGAATGATGCCTGCAGAAGGAACAAGTTCTCTTCAGTGGAGCAAGTGAGCAAAAGAGACAAAAAAAATTTCATAGGGATCATCTTGCTACCGACTTTCTCCTGTTTACCCCTAGAACTACTTCTCTGTTCTGCTGAACTGTGACATTTTACTCGGCATAAGTCGGCATACTCGGCATAGGACGTTGGACTAGATGACTTCTAGGGGTCCTTTCCAACCCAAAACATTCTATCATTCTATGATTCTATGATTCTATGGTTCTAAACTGGGAGGATCACACCTGAGGAACAGAAAGCTCATTTTACTCAGTTTAACTTCAGTGTCCAGGATTAAACCAATCAGATGTGAAGTCAAAGTCCTTGGTATTACATGAAACACCTAATTCTCATAAGGCTGTAAAAACAAAAGAACAATATCAAATGAAAAGTCCATCTAGCCTAGTACCCTAAACGCTGCCAAACAGGAACTGCCTACAGAATAGTATAAGAAGAGAGATTTCTCTTGGGTAATCCCCCAGCCTATAGCAGGCTGTAGCTTACTGACAAAGAGCTTTTTGTACTAAATAGCTTTAAACAGGTTTTTTTTTTGTTGTTGTTGTTTTTCAAGAATCCTTTTCTGTTACTTTTGGAACCCAAGTAAATTAATAGCAGCACGTAATTCTATAGCTTACCTGTATAAAGGCACACCTCTGTTTTACAACTATTTTTACCACTTTCTGAGTTTTTGTTGCTGCTGTTTTTCATTCCATTTTAAGGCATAGTAAGTTTCATTCCTTTATTGGAAGAAAGAATAATTTACTTTTATCCTGTTACTTTTAGAACTCTTTCATATCTTACCTCAGCAGTCTCTTTTGCAGGATAAAGAATTCAATACAGTTCCAAACGTTATGTTTCCTATTCTAACTGTTGTTCAGAGGATGTTCTCATGGAACTGCCTATTCTGTTCAAAGTCTCTCATCACTCAGATTCCTGACTGATAACAGCTCAATTCCAGCAATTTTAGGACTGTTTTCTTCTATGTACATCATTTCACTTACATTTTCAGGGAAAAAATTTGCATATTTGTTTAATATCACAAGATTTTTCTGTAATTCTTCACACTCAGTTTTCATATTTCCTACCTGAGTAAGTTTTTATTGTCATCAAATTTGTCAATTCATTATTCCTCCTCTTTGCCTAATCTTAATATTTTGCTGATCGCCACGAGCCCCAGCACAAATCGTTGTGGAATTCCCCTGCTGATCTCCCTGCTTTGTTAAAATCATTAAAAAACCTGATGACTTCTCTTGCTGTTGCCTATCTTCTGTGCAGTTCTTCATTTAAGGATTTGCATTCTCATGCTTTGCCACATGAATTTCCTTGACAAAGGGGAGGCCTTTATTAACTCTTCCCCGGTATTTACCTATTTTACTGAGTCTTGTTAGAACAGAGTTCACATCATCTCCCTACTTCAAATTAACAAAGAAAATTGCTGAGTACTAAGTAACATTGGTAACAGACTACTGGGTTAGATACTTGCATATGGACATGTAATACTGGATATTCAAAAACATGGTCAGCCTTCTGAAACCAATTCAAACCATTTAACAATTATACTAAAGTTCCTCTCAACTTCAGCTACTTAAATTTTAGCTAAGAAACTAAGAAAAAGAAACGTAAGTAGTCCCAGAGGCATTTCTTCATATTCTGACATAGGACCAGATTATAAATGAGATTTTGATGCTTTCAGGCTCCAGAACAGGCTGTGGGACTGGGGTTCGTTATGCTGGAATATAGTCTTTGGTGGATGGGATGAACTTAAGCCCAGATGCCAGCTTCTGTAGTTTCCTTTTGTGTAGGAGTCTGGTGGTTAAAGGATGTAATGTTAGAGACTGGAGATCAAAGTTCAGATTCTTTCTTAGCCTGCACCATTTTGTTCCTTTGCTGTCCAAAACACCATGCTGGAGAACAGCAGAGGGGAAGCTGGGACTTAACCATCATACAGACAAGTCAAAATATTCCAAAGACAAGAATCTGAGATTTTAGAATGGCTGTGAAGAAGTTCACCTTGACAGAAGAAGACATGGTTACTAAGAGGAGATGACTGCCTATTTTTACCGCTTTATTAAACCTTTCCCAGTTTCGCATTGCTGTGGGTTTCCTCCCCCCTTAAGTTTTCTGTGCAGCCCTTCCCTTTTAGATCTCTGTCTAACAGAGAACAGCTGCCTTCTTTGGCTGTAAAACCACTGTGCTTACGTGTTAATGTTGAGGATACTTGTGGTTTTTTGATGAAAGTTTTGTTAAAGTCCATGCTTGCGTGTCTATGTTACTGTAATAGTGATAAAGTGCAGTAGTTTACAGTTGGATTTGTTGTGTCTTCCTTTGTAGCTGGGCCTTTCCTCTGCACCTTTTCCTCTTTCCTTCCTCCCTTCTACCTGCCTGTCTGGACTGCTGCCCAGCAGCACGTACTACGGGCTGAAATGTACCCTGGGTTGCCGGTGGTGCTGGTGCACTTTCCCAGAAAATTACTTATCTCCACCAGGAAACTGAAAACCTGGCAGACACCACCAACCAGAAGAGCTCTGCTTAGTGATTCTAATTGCAGCTCTAAAGTTATGATTTGTTTCTTCTGCATGTTTTCAGTTGTTGGTAAAATTACTATATTTATTGTATCTCACTGATTTCAAATAGAACAATATAATCTTAATCCTCTACCTGTATAATTTGGACTAAATTCTAAACAACGGATTAAACCTCTATGGTTTCAAATTATTTCTAAGATCAGAACTACTAAAGATATATGTTCTAGAGCTTTTCTGCACTGTATTTTTAACACCTTGTACTCTCTTTTTTGAGAATAAGCTAAAAACTCTTTACAATGATATAAACACTGTAGGATAAGACCTACCTGTCCTGGCTCAGATAGAGAATTTTTCTGTTAAAGATTTGTCATCATGTTTCTTTCCAGACTATGTTTCAATTCTGAGAGATTTTTTGTATTGTATCCTTTTCCAACACCATCGTATCCTTTCCCAGATAGAGTCCTGATGCCAGAGAGGATTTCAGGACTTTGCCTTACAATTGATCTTTTAAATAAATAAGGTGAGGATTTTAAAAAATATATTTGTTTGACATTCTGACTGAGTTGGAGAAATCCCAACCAGTTACTCACTACACAAGGTGTTGGACTTACTATTGTGGATTGAAGCTTCTGCCCCAGCCAAAAATAAGGTATTTTCCTACACACAAAGGACACAAGGACACACTGGTATATTTTTCAAAAGGTGATCGCATTTATTGCACAAGTTTTGGTCTATACAAACAGGGCTTATGGGCTTACTTGGATTTTGGTTTATATAGTTTAGCATATAAAACACAACTTAGATACCCCAAATAAAAAAATTAATTTCAGGAATTGCCACAGCTCTTGATGAAGTAAAAAAGTGGCTAGCTTCTCATTACCAATCAAGCCTGAATACAGAACTTCAACCATAGGTCACGTAACTGAACTTTCAGCTTTGTTCAAACATAAATAAAGTACAGAGAACAGCAAAATACCAGTTCTCACCTCCAACTCCCATCTCCTTAACTCACGTGTATGCAGAGGTGACCCCAGCCACAGATAAACAAAACTCGAACTGTGTTGGAGCACCCTATTAGCATTAACTCTTCATGCTGCCTATGAGAGAGGAAGCATCTATTAAGTCAGGTTTTGTTCCTATCTGCTCAGCCTCACTTGCTTCAGTGGTTTCTTCATCACAGCTCTCAGGAAAATGATCATTGAAAGCAGGTGTGTTAAAGTGGAAGGGAAGGAAGGACAGGATTTGCAGTCATCAGTCGGAGCTGCCAGTTCAGCCCAACTTTTATATTTAGTTGAAGTCATGACTTGGGATATGAGGAGAAATATTTTACACAATGTGGAAACCTTGGAGTGTAATAATGTATTCCATGCTGTTGAGCAGTTCAGATAACCCTTATTTTAATTAAACACACACAACACAAGAATTTGAAAAAAGTAGTGATGACAGTGGCATGTCATGAAAAACAGATACTACTGGAAACTCTCGTGACATGGCAAAATGAATATAACTTCAAATTCTGTTAATTCCCTTGTCCCTTAGCAAAACACTAGGTTTTACAATGGAAGCATGTACATATCTATTTTTCACTCATGGATGCAAACTAATTTTTTCATGACAGTTGCAAGAAGTTGTATTGTCATCAAAATTAGTATGAACTGCCTTGTGATAATACTTCTATAAATACACTTGCTTAAAAAATTTATAAGTAAATACTTCTTGAAAGCATTTTTATTGCTATTAGAAGAGCTTTTTCCACATATAAACACAGCCTACACTGAAGATGTTCGAGTTCAGCTACTGCATTTATAAGTTTGTTTTTCCATCAAGCCTTCAGCTGCTGTTGAATTATTCTTCTTAAATAGGACTATATTAAGTAAGTCACCTACATCATTTGAAGTAATTACTGATTTAGGCAGCAATTGCAAGTGACAGAATTTCTAATTGCTAGATGTATGACAAGATGCTAGAAATAGGCAATGCACAAAAAAAAACCAATTGAGAGCTCCTCCCTTGCACTTGATGTGACTTTAACGACCAGGACAAGGTCAGGCCTGTCTGCTTCATGATTGAGGGCTCTCTTCCTCATTTTTTTCACATACTTCTCTGTGCAGAGAAACCTTGTGACACTGGGAAATCACCAACAAAACATTTTCCTCATAAGCAATGTTTTTTAATTGGATTTCATTCACTTACTTTTATAAAGAACATTTTAAAAGAATAACTGGTTCCTTAGATGCTATTAAAATAGTTGCAATCTCCAGAATATTTTCTTACCTTTTCAGTTAGATTACTGCCAGAAAATCAGTTAGAAGAATTAGAAATGCTAATCTGTCAAAACAAGACTGTTTATAGAACAGTTACTATAACAATTTCCTGCATTTGTGTGATTAGAAGTCTGTAAGAAAAGTAATTCATTTTCAAGGACATTCAGAAGTGGTGTCCAAAAGTCTTCTGTAACAGATCTTCAGTGAAACCAAAGGAGGGACTATGCCTCTTCAGGCACTTTATGGAAGTCTGTAATAATGTATTTTAAGTAAACATATATGCCTTATTTAAGAACTGCTAAGACAGCACTAACTCTTGTCATTTCTTTTTCATTTCTTTACAAACAAACTGTAAAAACCAGATCCCTTTCCATGTATATGTCTCAAATTATTACCACTCCATTAGAATTATGGAAAAGAAGAAATCTAGTTTAAAATTATTTGCTGTCAAGACTTATGTAATGATAATATATTTCAATATTTAAAATGCAGTTACAAGAGTTCCCACGAACATTGATAACATCTCGCAAAAATTAGAAATCTTCAACACACACAGCCCAAGCACACCCCCCAGGGATAATAAGTTAACTTTGTTAGAATTAGGGGACTGATTTCAGTGCAAAAATATTTTTTCTCTAGATTTTTGCTGTAGTTATAATAGCTAGAATATTTTTTTTTCAGAAATGAAAGCTGAGATATTCATGCTAACACTTGCCTCAATAAATAGAAGTTTAACCATGCCAAACACTGTAAGATCCACAGTAAAAGGATGACCCTACCGGGTAATGCTGATTTCATGAAAGTCAAAGTTACCTAAAGTATTTCTGTTGGTTTACTCTTTCATATGCCCACAATATTTTTATTTTTATTTTTCTGCTGTATTGGGTTTATGTGCCAAGGTTATTGTAGCCAGAGGGGGAAGGCTTCAGGGGTGGCTTCTGTGAGAAGCTGCTGGAAGCTGTCCACATCTCTGATAGAGCCAGTTCCAGCCACCTCCAAGATCGACCCATTGCTGGCCAAAACTGAGCCAGTCAGTGACTTTGGTAGTGCCGCTGTGATAACGTATTTATGAAAGGGTAAAAAAAGCTGTGCAACAGCTGTGAGAGAGGGGAGTGAGAATATGTGAGAGGAACAATCCTGCAGACACTGAGGTTAGTGAAGGGGGAGGAGGTGCTCCAGG
>NW_009260669.1:630533-636569 GCF_000687185.1 Egretta garzetta
CTGGCAGGACCTGTGGCCCCATGGGGAGAGGAGCCCAGGCTGGAGCAGGTTTGCTGGCCAGGCTGGTGACCCCTGGGGGACCCATGCTGGAGCCGTCTGCTCCTGAAGGATTGCAGCCTGTGGGAGGAACCCACACTGGAGCAGTTTGTGAAGAACTGCAGCCCCTGGGAAGGACTCACATTGGAGAAGTTCATGAAGGACTGTCTGCTGTGGGAGGGACCGCACAATGAAGCAGGGGAAGAGTGTGGGGAGGAAGGAGTGGCAGAGAGGAAGTGTTACAAATGGACCACAACCCCCATTCCCCATCCCCCTGTGCTGTTCGAGAGGAGGAGGGAGAAGAGTTGGGAGTGAAGTTAAGCCTGGGAAGAAGGGAATGGGGGGGTGGAGGTTGGTTTTAGATTTGTTCTTATTTCTCATTATCCTACTCATTTTAATTGGCAATAAATTAAATTATTTTCCCTAAAACAAGTCTGTTTTGCCTGTGACAATAATTGGTAAGTAATCTCCATGCCCTTATCTCAATCCATGAGCTTTTCATTGTATTTTCTTCCTCTGTCCAATTGAGGGAGGGGAGTGATAGAGCAGCCTGGTGGGCACCTGGCAGCCGGCCAAGGTCAACGCACCATACTTGCTTAGTTATTTATTTTCGTTGTTATTTTTAGTGTCTCTCTTGAATCTTTACTTTTTTCCTAATTTCCTTCCACAGCATAGTCATGCTTGAGGGTTGTTAGTCTATTTGCTGTCAAGTCCCTCGAGGCTGTTCAGATAGTACGTCTTAAGTCTCGTTCTCCCTTGTTAACATCAGTTTCCTTTACCCTTTTACATACTCTTTGGAGTTGAAAATTGCCTCCCAGCTTTCCTACAATTAGGTATTGTTTATACGTGCCTGGAACAAAATGATTAAAAATGAAAAGAGAAGCCAAGTATCTTTGGGCTACTGGCCTCTGAATAGTCATTCTTGGCACTTACTTAAGTATGACTTGTGCAACATCAAAATCTGTCTCAATACCAATATGTTTCTTGCTCTTGACTTCTTACTTTCCGGCATCGCATCAGCTGCTATTCTTCCCACAATTTCTGCCAGAGCCATTAGAGACCCAAAGTGCACACATGGTTCCAAGTCCTCACAAAGTGCAAGAAGCATTCTTGTGACATTTTGTTCAGTATCTTCCTAATTTAACAAGGATCTGTGTTCATTACAGCTGCCCAGTAGGGCAGATAGTCTTTGAGCACAAGATACAGACATTTCCATTCTTCACACCAGAGTCTGCATTCTGACCCTATAATAATGCAAATATCAGGGTATTTTCAACACAAATTGTTGTTTGAGCTTCTCATTAATTAGAAAGTCTGCATATGCCATAAAGAAAAAGTTCACTCAGATGTTTAAGCTTGCAAACTTTGAAATAAACTAATGTTTATTCTAGACGTAAATAGATCAAATTCTTAATGCTGGTCAATTCATAGCAAAAGAGTGCCTCAAGGAAGCCAGAACAGTCCAGGCACTTGTATACCTTGTTAGAGAAGCCTTTATTTCAGAAGTGTAACAACCAGATCCATGAAGCTTATAGCTTCTATAAAAAAGCTTAAAAGATAAAAGTGGTAAAAAGTAAATTCACATATTAAGATGTTAATGGTATTGTCTGATGATATACTCCTGGCCTGATTTTTAAGATAATGTATTTTGAGTGGCTTTATTTTTTTAGAGTATATCTTTTACTGAGTTTAGTTTCAGATGCAAAGGCTAGGGAGCTGAGCATGAGCTATTCGATGAGATCTTTACAAAAAATTTAGTTTCCTTGAATTTGACATTGCTTTCTCATTTTAAGCAGAAAAAAAAAGAAAGGTTAAGCTCCCGTTCTTTGGGACAGCAGCCTGTTGCCTGAATTGTGATGCCAGCTCCTTTCATCTAGCAGTGTACATGACTTGTGCTTGCTAAAGTAAAAAAGAACAGTTTGTCAGTCCTTTGTAAAGCTTATGGCTTTATTTGCTGCACCTTCCTATGCCCTTGAAGATTTATTTTGTAAATCAAGAATGTCCAGACAGAGATGTAGAGATGTTCCAAGAAAGGATGTGCTGAGACACACACGAGAGATACTGGAAGTCAATGCTCGTTCAAAAGACAGAAGGCATGCTCAACCTTAATTTTTCATCAAAAGCTGTTCTACAGATATGGCACTTGTGTTTGGAAAATACAAATGAGAGGCCAAAGAAAGGAAAGCTAATTAAAGTCTGCTGAGGTGAAAAACAAACGTTAAGGATCTTTCCAGTAGGAGAGGGACTAAGCGCTGTGAACGTCCTGCTGGGAACATTTCAGCTGACTCTGGTGAGCAAAATTCTGGCTTATGTGGCTAAAAAAATTACAGACAGTCTTTTCATTTTTGTTTTAAGAGATAGCAGAGAACTATCCACCTGAGCAATGCAGATTTGAGATTTATACTTTTTGACGATTAAAAACAATTGCTGTTTGGCAAGATTAAAATAATCTAAATGAACACCTTTATTTTTCACTGTGTAGACACTGTATAAACAAACATCCCAGTTCCATTTTTTAAGTAACCAGCAATTTTTTATTTTAAAGTTTTTTTTGCAATTCTTATCTCTCTGTTTTGGTGAACTTGGTAATTTCAACTAAAAGGGGTCTGGTTTTCCAAAGGACAAATAGCAGTCTTCACAAATCAGCTATGTAAATTTGAAGGCATCCAGTATAATTTGTGACTTCTGAGAGTAACATTTTTAGGATTCATGTACATTAGGATATTGCAGTGTTTGGTTTACAGAAATAAAGCAGAGATGTTGTTTTCAGCCATGCTGAGACTTAAAGAAAATACTCAGAAATAAATCGGCTTTACCTCTGAAAAACTGAATTACTGATTCTCCACTGCCTTACATTTATGTAACTTTATTACTTTGCTGATGTAAATTCTTTTGGATTCCTGCTATCTGTCACTTGGTCTGGCTCCTATTTCTGAATGGTTCTGAATATGGAGAAGAGGACAATTGCTGTCACCAGTTCTGGGCACGTAGGCAGCAGGCCTAGGCAACTGGTCTAGGAAAAATTCCAACTCTGACGTTTTGCTTTGAGACACGGGAGTTTCCAGTCTCACCACCTTGAGTCAGCACCAGTGCCAGCTCCCCCAGCTTCCCTGCAGGCTCTGCGGGGATTAGCTGTGAACGCTCAATTACCTGAGTAAATCTGGCAGGGTTGGGTTGTCATTAAACATGGAGCTATGCCACTTTGTAGTTTCTAAATTCAGACTAACTTCCAGCTCTCCAACATGCATAGAATGTATTAACACTGTATAAATTTCTCTTTACATTCTCTTTACATTTCATGACTTTAGAGGCTGTTAGGGTCTCTATTAACAAAAAACAGGTAGAACACTACTTTCAAGAGCTCTGAATCTTTATGAACTCTGTAGAAGTACATTTCTCATGTCTGAGCCACTAAACTCTTCAGGAGCTACTTTGTTTTTTCATTTAAAAAAAATAATCTTTCTATCCTACTTGCAGTGTCAATTACTCATGCAATGTACAGTGAAGACAAGCTCAGTGCTGCTGTGGTTTTTGAACAGAAATGCAACATGCTGCAATATCTCCAATCTTATTGTGTTATTAGAGATGCCATACAGAAATACGTAGGTGTCAAATACTTGCCAGTGTAATACTTTTTCATTAATATCATTCAGCATTGCAAGGTGTGCCTAGATTACGTGCTCCTTGCTAAACCTTAGTATTGAACTAATTTTAAATTAATATCTAATTAATTAAAAGCCATAATTATTCAATTCATATGATGGCTCCTTTATGTACTTCGAACACTGCTGAGGAAAAACCACTGACTGGGATTCCATCAGCACTTCATGAAGCTTAGACTTCACGCATTGCCAGCAGAGAGTGTTTGGCAAGTTTTACTTGTTAATTAATTGCGTATTAAATTGATTTTCACTAACTACAATATGGTGGAATAAAGAACAAAAGAATAAATGAGAATAAAAAACAATGAATCAGACAGACTAGGACAATTTCATGTTGTGATTATTTAATAAAGAGTCATAGGAACCCTTTGAACTGTGATGAAATTCACCCTGAGAAAAACCCAGGAACAATGCCCATAGGCTGTTTATATTCAAGTCATGTCACGGTATCAAGTCTTGCTAACTACAGCTGCTTTTTCAGGACAAAACTCTCCCCATATCAAGTAAATCCCAGAATCAAATAAATCCGAATTACAAAGTCAGGAAGACAACAGGTCAGATAAAGCTTGTATTATAATTTTTTTTGTTTCTGCTCCCTTCTAATGCTTCATGAAGTTTTTTCTGAAATCCTGAAAATCCTTCAAGATCTTTGGAGCGCATCTTTGCATGCCTTTTTGTGGGTATTATATTGAATAATACTCTTGTTTTTCTTAGGGAAAAAGGAGAAACTTCATTTCATAGCGGGAAATATTCTGAGCTAAATTTTTGCATAGAAATACACAGTTGTGGCAGGTAGCTCATGAGAGCTAGTTTAAATTTATCATACAGTAAGGATGAGAGGACTCAAGTCCTAGAAAGGCATATTTTTCTCTGTAGAGAATGAAAGGATTCTGGGTAGACATTCAGATGTCTACAATGTGGACAACTAAATATGGAAAGATCAGTCCTGCTCAGAATGGCAGTTCATTTCCTTTGCTCCACGAGATGTATATTGATTCAGAATGCACTAAGGATCTTTCAGAAGAAAAATGCTGTGGTCTGCTGCATGATTTTTGTTGGTTTCTGAGTTTTTTCTTTTTAATTAAGATGTGTTAACTTTTAGTTCTGAAAAAAATTACTGAAGTTCACATACAGAAAACAATGCACTAGATCAGTTCTCCTAGGATGCTTGAGGGCTGCACGTGACCTTCACAACAGGGAACAACAGCATGAAGATTTCATGCAGTAAGGACAGTAAGGAGGAAAGTTAAAGACAGGTTTATGCTGGATTTTGATCCTTTGAGTTGTAAGAGCCAAACAAGATAAGTTTGAAAGTAAGCCAGAAAGATCTGGAAGTGAAAACAGGTGATGTGTGGAGACAATACATTTGCACTTTGGAAGTTGGTTTTGTCCCATCCGTAGAATGTGCACTGGGCACATGCCTGGTGCGTAAGGTGAATTAAACATGAAATATCAAAATGATATTTTGATGAGGCATATTTTTAAAAGTGGGAAACTGTTCATGGATAAATTTCATCATAAGAAAAGGAAGGCTACATAGAAATTCAGTAGCCACATTAGGGCTGTAGCACCTCAGAAAGGACCTCAGTTTAAGCAGTACACTAAGTGTGGCAACATGCCAAATAACTCAGTATACATTACTTCCCCATCCTTCAGGTCAGGAACCTGAATGGTATGAAAAGTATGGCTTGGTTAAGGCTGTGTGGGTAATCATAACACAATTTCAAAAGTCTATGTAGGCGCAAATCCTCCCAACCACATGCATTTCGGTGAGAGACACATGGAAGTTTCTAAGGAAAACATGATATTTTTCAGGCTGTTTGCATGATGGAAAATGGAAATAGGCAAGTGTCGTATTTTAACTCCAGCTGGCAACTCAGCACCACCGAGCCGCTCACTCACTCCACCTGCAGCAGGATAGGGGAGAGAATCAGAAGAGTAAAAGTGAGAAACTCATGGGTTAAGACAGCTTAACAAATAAAGCAAAAGCTGCACATGCAAGAAAATCAAATCAAGGAATTAATTCCCTGCTTCCCATGGGCAGGCAGGTGTTCAGCCATCTCCAGGACAACAGGGCTTCATCACATGTCATGGTGACTTTGGAAGACTTTCTTTTTGCCATCACTCCAAACGTCCCCCCTGCTGCCTTCTTCCCCCAGATTTACATGCTGAGCATGATGTCGTATGGTGTGGGATACCCCTTTGGTCAGTTGGGGTCAGCTGTCCCGGCTGTGCCCCCTCCCAGCTCCTTGTGCCCCCCAGCCTCCTCGCTGGTGGGGTGGGGTAAGGAGCAGAAGAAGCCTTGACTCTGTGTCAGCCCCGCCTCACCGGAAGGAAA
>NW_009260669.1:636589-637735 GCF_000687185.1 Egretta garzetta
ACTGTTCCCACACAAATCCAAACCATAGGCCCATACAGCTACTGTGAAAAAAATTAACTCTGTCCCAGCCAAAACCAGCACAACAAGGTTGCAAGAGGGAAAAGAGCTCAACTACACACTAAATTTCAGGAGAAATTCTTTGAAATTGAAACAAGGCACCTGCATGTGTGTTCATGTGTACATGCAAGCCTGTATAAATGCTTAAATATTTATTGGGTCAAAAATGGATTATAACTGCCCTTAGAAAAAAAGGGCCTTCACATTTTATCAGGGCATAGGAAAGTATAATACCCACAGGAAAATATGTTCTCATGTTTACTGTCTAAGAAAAGACCCTCCCAAGTCTCACCAATTCATGAGGCAACCTATGCCTGTCATGCCAAGATGAAGATTCTTATTACATACACATGAATAATCAAAATACTGGGATCTGCTGTCTCCAAACGGCAACGAACTTGTCTTTTACTAGGTGTTTTTATAAGCCTAGTGGATGAGAGCTGTCTGTCAGGAAGGTTGTTGGGAGGCCATGAAAAATCATCTCCCCTGCAGTTGTTCCTGTCTGTTATTGGGAGATTCGCACACATTACTTGAACGTGCATACAGACACCGTTTAGGCATGTGTACATTAGAATCACGAACACAGTAAAACTACAGACAGAGGCATGGTCGGTAAACTGACAGATATCAGCTGATACATGTCCATGGTGTTTGATCAAGATACTGGCATGCTCCCTTGGGTACACGGACTTCGGAAAATACAGTGTTCCATAAGACCTAGAACGCGTAACCGTTGTTAAAAAGTTCTCACACATGGAAGTACAGTGGAAAAAAGCTTCCCTAGTGCGTGAAGGTGCAGCGCTGAGACGCGCACTTCAGTCTGCACATCCGAGACTTTTAGAGGTACTGTTCTGATCTGGTCAAGATTTACCCTCTGAGAGGCAGTGGGCAGACAGCCTGATAGCAAGGCTTAGGGAAAGGGGGAGAAGTTTGTGTTAGACTTTGGCAACTGAGAAAAGGCATTATAAAAGAAAGCTGGTGAAAAACTAACTAGAAAACCACTAAGAGAGCAGAGTACAGCATGGAAGAAATGGTTGCCAGAAGCTGGAGGGACTGAGCATTTATGTCTGTAATCCTGTGGCTGGTTTT
>NW_009260669.1:637755-659184 GCF_000687185.1 Egretta garzetta
CTGCTGAATCCTCTCCAATACCATTTTGGGAACCTGATGAGTGACTATTGTTACTTTTTACCTAAACCAGAGAAGCTTGAGTATAATTAGAGGAAGGGTGTGCACTTTGCCACAAACATGCTTGGGGTGTTTCATGTTGTGACAGCGTGTTTACAATTCTGTACTCTTTACCCTGTGTAATTTTAAGGTTTGTTTTTAAACACTAAACAGTAATGAGTGCCCTGGCTTTTCAAAGCGAAGGATACATCCCATTTCCTTCCTAGCTGTTGTGGGATGGAAGGAGGGGCACAGCACTGGTTTTGGTAGTCCAGTATGTCTGTTCTGCCACTGAACTCATCAGACCCTGCATTCAGAGAAGTCTGAGTCGTTCCCAGCCTCATCTCAAATCCTCTCTCAGTTCTGGTGCAGGTAAGTCAAGGACAAGGCTTACTTTTCCTTACCTGGCACATCTGCTTCTTTGTGTATGGGTGAAGCTGTTCAATATTCATTTTCCTAGGAGTGGGAGGACTTCAAAAAGAGTGCTGAATGACAGCTGGCAAGGGAGAAGATAATGGGCAGGAGTACCATGGGCTTTACTGTTCTAAGGCTTTAGGGAGGAACACAAACAAGAACACATTACAGGATTAAGTTACCAAACTTAAATTATTATTTATAACCAAAGAGCATTGATAAATCTGGATTTCAGTTACAACCAGCTTTTTGATTAAACTGATAGTGTGAGGTTATATACCAGGACTTCAGGCAGAGGGAGAAGAAGGGAAGTAGGAGAAGAAAGAAAAAAATATCATGGGACATTTGGGGAAACACAAATGTTAACGGCAGGGGACAAGGACAGAATTGATGGAAAGCTGTAAATTCTGGAAGTGGGAAAAAAACTAGAGGATAATCCAATGAGGGAGGAGACAGACCAGAGGAGATGCCTGGAGGAGTGACTGCTGAGATGATAGGGTGGAAGGTAGGAGAGAGATACAGAGAGCTGGTGGAGGGAGGAGATTCTTGGGGAAGGAAACAGGAGTAAAAGGAAGCACATGTAGAAAGGAAGGCAGAAGGGAAGTCCGGCAACAAACTGGAGGCTGCAGCTGCCAAAGCCACACAGGGAAGTGATCAGTGGGACTCCAAGAAGACTAAAGGTAGAACAACAGCATTTACATAAGAAGATAAGTCAGAAAATATCCAGATTAATGGAAATTTCAGGAATATTTTTGCTTCCTTCCCTTCCCTTGTCGCTTCATTTTCTGACTAACTTTAGAGAAGGAGAAACTTCATAGAAAGCCAGGAAAAGAGGCTTATGCCATGGGATGCCTCTTGAGTTAGTATATGTGGGATGTAGCTTTATAGCTCGTCATACTGACTCACCTCAGGGTCCTATTAACCCTCTGGGACAGCTTTTAGCTTAATTATGAAAGGCCTTGGCAGACAGGCTGCTCACTCTTGGCATTTGTTGTAACTGTCTGGAAGGAGGTGCCTCAATCCACTGTTCAACTAAAAAAAATAATAATACAGTGCTTAAAACTTCAATAGTTTTTAAAAAGTATTTTAAACAGTTCATCACTGCTATGATAAACTGATCTAGCAAGGATCCAAAAAGACAGGCAGAGGAAGCAATAGCACTGTCACTAGGCTCAGATATTCATTTAGACAACAAAGTTCTGAACCAAAGCCTGTGGAAATCATTAGAAAGAGCCCCATGAATGTGAACAGCTGTATTCACAGCTGGGATCCCTCATTCTGACCTGCCTCTATGCTTTGTGTAAATAAGTATAACAAATCAAAATCTGAAGAGTTATCTCTAGTATGAGCCTCCTTATCTGGCTTCCAGTGTGTTGTGAGGATTAACTGGGATTTGACTGTGTTTGCAAAGAGTTACTGCAAAGGGCAATATCAATTAAGCTTGTTCTGGATTGGCAACCCAGACCTGATACGTTGCCTCCGAGTGCTGGGCTATTGCAGGGGGTGAAGACATCAGAGGCAGAGGCTGGTTGTGAAAGAATTTCTTAGAACTGGTCTTTCTGGCGAAGCGTAAGGGTGGAAGAGTATTATCTTTGGTTCAGAGGGCTTATAATTCCTTGAGACACTTTTCTAATCACTTGAGACAGCTTATCTATCACAGAGTTTAAAAGGTCTCTGCAACTTTCTGTTTCCTCTTTGAGGCTGATGAAAGACCAACTGACTTGGAGGGCACTGGGCAGCCAGGGTTGCTATAGGCTTGCTACACCAACTTGATTTTTCCGTGAATAAGGGGCTAACTTAGGAGGGTCTCCTGGAGCTCTCCAGTTCCTGGTGGCAAGAGCAGTGAGAGCAGCTCTCCCTCCATACAGGCACGCGAACCTGCTCCTGGACTAAATGCAGTTTCTTAGCATGTGGTTGGACATTGTATTTGTTTCTTGTGAGCATATTATTGCACTTGACTGTTTATAACTCTAAGAACAGCCCATTCACTAAAATTTAGAAGAGTAAATATACTGATAATTAAATTATTTCACTTGCATATTAATATCTTGATAACATTTAATATATTGCTAATATTTCACTGTACATTGCAATTAGAAATGAATTTATTCATATTTTGACTGTAACAAGTGTATATAATCATTTTTCTGTGAATCATTATCTTATATATAAAACTATTATTTAAAGGACTATATACATTTATTATCAACATTAAATATGAATGAAGAGAAATATCATGTGTATGGCTGATCATAAAATGCATATGTTTTATAAGTGTGTTATAAATGAACATGTGAAAATATTATAGTGATTATTAATTATAGGAAAGGCATATAAGTGCATTTCTGTGTAGATTTAAAATTATAATTCATGTCCAGTAAAGATGCTAATGTAACATATCTTAAATTAATTTTGATATCTGTCCTGAGATCAACTCATTAAAGATAGCATAGTCATGTAAATACTAATAACTTGTGATATTTTAGTGATCTGATTCTCTTTAACAACTGATACAATAACTATGATATTAACTCAGTGATTTTTTTTTTATTTTTTTTACTTGGCAAAAATATCCTATTCATAAAAAAAATGTGCAGCCTGTAGCTGTCTAGTTTTGGGGATTTTTTTCTGTCCTCAGGTGATACTTCAGAAGCATTTACATAATTGGCACAACTGGGAAAATGATCAGAAATGTAGTTTTTTTCAGTTAAGTTATTATGTTTTGGAACTACTTTTTGTGTAGCTTACAGTTACACGCATATTTCTGTAACATGATTTCATTTGAAAGAATAATGTTGTATCTTAACATTAGAAAATGACACAATCTGAGAAGTTCAGGGTGTTTATTAATTGCCTGCTTCATTCACTGCTAGTGCACAGAAATCACCACTAGTACTTTTTCTACTGCTCTGTTCTTCATAGTTGTTAATGTTTCTTAACATGCAATCATACTACACAAATTTTCCTTATCTCTCAAGACCTCCAGCTGCTGCCGAGGTATCACTTGTGGCAAGGGTGATTTTATTTTTCAGTTCGGTTTTTGTGTGTGTGTGTGATCTATGTTTTATACTTTCACTGTAGCAATTGAATACCTTCTCAAGAAAAATATGGAAAAAGGAAAAATTCCTTTTTTTGTCACGCACACAAGAGTAGCACATTAGCACTTAGAATAAAGAAGAGAAAAAGCATCCTCTGGTGTAAGAAAATTTGTATAATAAAGTTGTTGTATAATAAAGTTGTTTAAAGAAAGCAATTTGAACAAACCCTACCTCACCAGATCCATAGGGAAAGGCTTTAAAAGGTGAAAAACTCCATGGCAGGTGGTGCACATTTTCTTGAAACGCTGAGTATTGCTTCCTCACCCAGACTGGTAGGCAAGACGCACGCAGTCTGTACCTCCGCTGCCAGGTGGAGGGGACAATCTGCTTTTCTGAGAGTGTTTCCATCAGCTCCATGCTGCCACTGCTGTAGTCTCTGAGATTTCCCCTGAGGGAGAAAGCTTAATCAGGAAGGACTTTGGTCTGTATTAATTCTCCAGATGATTTTCATCACCCTTTCTTTTGGTAGAAAATATATTTCTTGCTGGCAGAAACCTGGATCTCCTGGTGCTATCCCAACCACAGATTCTGATTCTCAAAGTGGGGCTGGGGAACTGTCCCAGGATGTGGGGTTGGTTAAATAAAGCTTTCTTCTTGGGCTGACTTGATGAAGAGCAGTTTTTTGGGTTTGGAGATTATTTTTTTTTTGTTTGGGTTGGGGTTTTTGTCTGGCAGTAGGCTCATGGTTTAGCTTTAATACCTTGTGTTTGAGGTTAAACTGAAGTCCTGAGGAAGATCTTCTGCATGTTGCTCAGCCCAAGGACATGTTTCCAGGTCTGGAACATGTGAACTGAAAAAAAAGGGGGTCAATTATTTGACAGGTCTCCAACTCTTAAGAAGTCACCAAAAAGTTGACCTTAAACTTACCTTTTCATTAATTGGAAGAATCCCCTGTACGTATGTTGTTCTTAATTATTAGACAGACAAAATTATGGTGTAGCAAAAAGAAAAGCTAGCATAAGCACTACTCAGTCATTCATCAAAGCCACTGCCATTTTCTGCTTGGGATGATTCACTATGGTAATGATTTCTCAACCAGGTATTGCACCAGTGAAGGAGTTTTGAATTACTCCATTATTCTGTGAATTCTGAGCCAAGGAGGAGTTTTGAAAGTAGTGGAATATATCCAAGTAGGGACAAGATGTGTTAAATTTCTCTTGACTTCAAAAAGACATATGCTTTCAAAATTTTTCTCCCCTACCATTGGAGCTTCCTCTCTGTGCCCTCCTTAGGTTTCAGTGAGAAACATATCTAGCATTAATAGACTGACCCGGCCCTTTAAGTAACAGATTTTTATGGCTCTTTGCTGTTTCAGACTCACTCCGTAGCCTAAGTTATTATATTACAGTTTCTGTATTGGGTTCTGTTCTACAAAGTTCCTTCCTACCTACGTTCTGAGTGACTCTCACATGAACCCACAGGATTGGAAGAAACAAAGTTGGCTCTATCCCTGCCTCTCTTGTGGTTTCTTCACCTCATTCCCCTGCTAAAATAATTTGAAAATAATTTTTCAAAGATATTTTGAGGACTGAGAAAGGCAGCAGTTTATGCATGCCATAATCAGTGAAGAAGAGCTCAGAATCAATATTTCTGGGAAAAACGAACTGAAACAGCTGCTGGGTCTTCCATCACCCATTTTTTCCTTTAAAGAACCTAGTTACAATATGACAGAGAAACTAATCACTGGCAGGAGCCAAATATATCACACTGTTTCCACTGTACTGCCGCCAAGTTGGCTTGAGCCAATGGTATTTTAGGATGTTTTCCGTATCGTCAGAACACATTGAGAATCACAAGGGACAGCACCTTATGTCCTAATACTTCACAGAGATGGGAAAACTACAGTTGGGAGTCATTAGTGGGTAATGAAGGAGCTACACAGAAGATTGGAATGAGCCTTCCAAGCTCTCGTGATGGGAAATCGGGTATTAATGAATGTTTGGGAGGATCTTTTTTCAGGGGGCTGAAGACTGCTTTATATGAGTCGTTGGAGTATGCCTCAGGGCATACAGTGGAAAGCCTTGAAAGCCAACACATCTGCAGTAAAGGTCTGTGGTGTGAGGTGGGCAAAAAACTGCTATACCACCTCTGCAATCTTTGGCCAAACTTCCCATTAATGACAGGTGGTAAATATTTTGAAGTTTTCTTATTGCATTTTTGCCTTGCTTCACAATTTGTTTGCACTTACGATCCTCTATAGTTAAAGGAGAGACATCAGTACTTACAAAGAATATGATACATCCTTGCCTAAGATAAGCATTTAAGGTAGATGGGATGAGTCCATGGAAGTGCTCATACCTCTCCATTCAGAGAAGAGGAAACCAATAAACCAATTCATCTTCCTTAGGGCAGATGCCTGCTTTTTACCTGGATAAAGTTATTTGTAACAAATATTTGTAATTAAACAACAAAATAATTATTGCTATGAAACCACGCCATTCTTTTCCTTTAGGTCCTTAGAGATAAGATATTAAAACCAAAACTGAAACATCTGAAATCTCTTGATACTCCCTTCTTTTAAAGTGAGGTGACTACTCCTGCCATATAACTCTGTTCTCTCCCATGGCTTTTGGAAAATTAGGTGCTAGAACATAGTAGTTGCAGTGAGAGTACTCCCAAAAAAAAAGACAGCGAACATATAATTTAGGAAAAATAATTAGTTCTATATTATTTTTATAATTTGAGTGTTATATATTCAAGTTCTTCAGAGGCAGTACTTGAAGATAAGCCATGTTCACTCCAGGAGAGGCTCTTATGCAATAGAAGTGAAGTAAATTGTTGAAGCTGTTCTGTGTGGATAGCTCATGTGCTGCTTCTTATGTATTATATGATGAGGTGTCGTGGTTTAACCCTGGCCAGCAACTCAGCACCACACAGCCTCTCACTCACTCCCCCATGGTGGAATGGGGGAGAAAATAGGAAGGGTAAAGTGAGAAAACTTGTGGGCTGAGATAAAGACAATTTAATAGGTAAAGCAAAAAAAAGGCATTCACTCCCTGCTTCCCATGGGCAGGCAGGGGCTCAGCCATCTCCAGGAAAACAGGGCTCCATCACACACAACGGTGACTTGGGAAGACAAACACCATGACTCCAAACGTCCCCCCCTTCCTCCTTCTTTCCCCAGCTTATATACTGAGCATCACGCCATATGGTATGGAACAGCCCTTTGGCCAGTTGGGGTCAGCTGTCCCGGCTGTGCCCCCTCCCAGCTTCTTGTGCCCCTGGCAGAGCAGGGGAAGCTGAAAAAAGTCCTTGATTTTGTGTAAGCACTACTTAGCAATGACTAAAGCATCAGTGTGTTATCAACATTATTATCACACTAAATCCAAAACACAGCACTATACCAGCTACTAGGAAGAAAATTAACACTGTCTCAGCCAAAACCAGGACATGAGGTGATACACAGAAGGTTTTCATATCCATAGGAAGTCAAACTGCCTTTCATGAATACAAAATTTCCCTCACTAAAAAGGAACATCTCCCAGTATCCCTAATACATGTGGAGGGACAGAAGCCTCATGTGGCTGGTGGCATATTGCATATATTTCACAAGGAATTAATGTTGATTAGGTTTTATAAGTTTCATAATAGGGCAGGTGAAGAAAAACCCTGAGAGTGACATGACTCTGGAAACACGGGAATATAAAATCATGATGTGCTGTACTGTACATCAGATAATTCCTACAGGAATGTGGGAACGTTTATGTTGGCATCACCAAAATTTGGATTATATGTGCCATAAAGGTATGTCATCCTCTGATGGAAGGGTTCTTAACAAAAAAACCCAGGGGTTATTGAGTATTTAGGAATCTCAGGGCATATAGAAAGGTGGTAACTCTCCTATTTGTTCCCTCTGTGCTTAGAAAGCACCCTGAAGAAAATTATTTCCAAAAGGCCCTGCTATGAGATGTCTAGAAAAGCCAGGACTCACACTCATCTCTTCAGTAGTATGTTTATTACAGGAAATGTGGGTGGACTTCCTCTGGAGTTACCAATTGCATTTATCTTTTTCTGCCTCCTGTGGTTTTCTGTGTCTTCATCAAGTATACAAGTGTCATTTACACTATTTCTTTTTCTCAACAGTTTCTCTTTGTGGGCTAGTTTGTTGTCACACCACTGGTTACTCCAGTCAAATACATAATTTTTTGCTTTTTCTATCATTACTTTGTATTTTCTCCTCTATAACCTCTGAACTCTGATACAGAAGGGCCGTTGAGTACCTATGGTTTGGTTTGTTTCTAGAGAAACAGAAATGACTGATATTCAAAAGCACACAACTTCTCTCTTAGCTTCAAACATTTTAGCTGCTTCCTGCAGTTGAACTGGCAGTGCTCATGTCACTTCCCGGTGCTGCCCACTACAATATATTTTGCTTGCACAGGATGATAATAGGATATCATAAGTCACAAAATTAGCTGATACAACTCAGCATGTGTATGTTGAAAACTGAGCTTCATTACATCAGCTTTAGTGCCTTTAGGATTCCAACAAAAATACAGCAGTAGATATTTTCCTCCCTTATAAATGGTGCACACTGAATCCCATAGAATGCAAATGTAGAAAATGAGCACAGTAGGGAGCATCTCCATGGTCAGGTGTGAGCAACTGGAATTGCTTCCTCTTAGAAGATAAATCAGCAGTGAAGAAGGCAGTGCAGCCTGGGAGGAAAGCTGGGGGATCCCAAACAAGAGAATCCTCAGGAGAGCATCATACAAAGAGATGTCCAATAAAAATAATTAATGATAATATTCATAAAAGTAGTGCAGGGGAACCATAGTGTGGTTCTTTCAGCAGTTAAACTCCACTCTTTAATTAGAGACTAGAGGAAAACAAATTTACTGCTCTTTTCAAGGATGTGAAACTGGAATTAGTCAGGGTCACCAACTTTCCCTGGCAGTGAGCCTTGTACAAAGACTGTCCTACAGGTTGCTTTCAAAGGACCAGGCTCACTTTCACTCTTGCTTTCACTATGAGGAGATAAAACCTGAAATTTGCTGATCTTCGTACACTGTAGATTTACCTAGCAGAAGTAGTAGGGAGCTTCTTCCACAAAAGCTTAACTTTCAAATAGAGCAATAAAAAAAACCAAAACCAAAATAAACCAAAACAAAAAAACCAAAACCAAAACAAAACAGAAGTAAACAACCAGTCAAAACACATAGTAAATACTAAACATGTGGATCACAAACTATTCAGTGCTATACCCTGAAAGTCTGGACCTGAGAATATATTTTTAGGAATATTTTCTCTCTTATAATTAAATAAGCCAACTATAAATCACTATCTCTTGCTGCTGCCAGAAGAATGTTTTAAAATAATCCATTCATTTAATTCACCTGGGATGAGGAGGTATTTAGAAAATATTTGCGCAAATCTTGCCAAACTGATTATTTTTAATTATTAGTAGACATGGTGCTGAGGTGACACTTTGGTCTACACAGAGGTTAGTGTAAAAATAACTTGCTTATAGATACATTAAGAAAAAAACTTCCAGTAAAAGAGGAAGAGCCTTAGCACTTTGTAAGGAAATGTTGTAATCCAAGCTGAAAAAAAAATCCACTTAAAAAATATTCTGACATTTCCTGATTTTTATTACTTGAAAATATACTATCATGATGATTAAGCTCAAAGGTGTTTAGCCTGTATTTTGACAGAGAATGACTGCAATAGTAAGGTTTTATTTTTACAACAGAGCATGCTATATAGCAAAGACTATTTGAAAATGTTCTGTATCAAAGAAGCTGTCAGGAGCTGGTTAGTCATAACTTGCTAATCTGGGCAGTTTTAAAGAAAATGGATATTAGAGAAGTGACCAGGAACCAAATAAGTAAGTTACCCTTTTGTCTCCTTGACCTTTGACTTGCTTGGATCAAAATTTGAGAAAGATTGCAGCTGCTAAGTATATTACCACGAGATGTAGGTAGTGGCTTTTAGTCAGACTGTAAAAATAACCCACCCACCCCCGCCCCCCAAGCACCAATACAATTTAACTTTTTCTTCTGGCAAAAAGATAAAGAAGGAGCTGACGTCTCTCAGAATATATAAACACTCCCTCAGAGTTTAGAAGCTATGTGCTTGGTGGGGAGATTTAGCTGCTTGTCTTCTCGTAACTTGATGCAAGTCATGTGTTAAGTACTTGTATGCTCAGCTGAAAAGTCAGTTGCCCTTATTCAAGGTGAGTCATATGATATCATGTTTAAAATCAGAGGGTTTTCCTCAGAAATGCTTTTAAAAACAGTTGGTGGAAAGTTCTTGAAAATATTTATTTGCAATATAAAATAAAATAACTGGATTTTGCAAAGCTGTTTGGAAGAAACAGTGACATTTAACATGTATGAGAGAAATGCTTCATTACTATGTTAGCAATGGCATTTTATGTTCAGTATTGCTGGCTTTCCCAATTGCATTCTGTCTTTTGATTTTTTCATATTCTTGAAACTACAGTTCTGGAGTCATGTGAATTTATAAGAAATGCATCTTTTTAAGTGATATTTGTAGTATTTATTATCGTAGATAAAATACTCAAAACTATAATTTCAAAGTACACCAAAGACAAAGAAAAAAAGGCAGAGAGAACTTCTTCCCTGCAAATGTATCTCTTAATAATTTTAGGATTTTTAATCCCACCATCCGACCTTGAAGAAATTGAAATTATGTTGAAATTATGTTTAAAGAAACACCATTTTAATTTTCACTATACACACTGTTTCTTCCCCATGTAGTTGCTCTCATTTAGGGCAATAAATCTGATCCTCTGTCAGAATTGAAGTAATGTTATGTCAACCAATGTTTAAAAATTACTATTCGATCTGGAGAAAACATTAAGAAAATACAGATAATATTCTTTGATTTGTATAAGGGCTTGCTTTAAACTGGCATGTACAGAAGTATAAGTTAAGAAGAAAAACTTTAATAACATTTTGCATCTTTCCTCCTATTAAGTTGCTTATAAATTGTCTTTTCAGAGATTTGAATGGGCCATTTCCATTGCCAATATACTGTTAAGGACATTTGAAACAGTATTTAAAACTACATACCCAACACTCTAGAACAGGGTGAATATTCTTATTAATCCTGTAGTCCAATCTAAGTTTAATTGATACTATAGTCTCATAGACAGTATCTAATTTTGTTATGGTACTTTCTATTCTGCTTCTGGTAAATTAATTTCTCTTGAATATGAATTCCCAGACACAACTGCATTCTTATTGGAAATTTCTCCTTTAATCTTTGTATTTTACATTCAGTTGTGATAGATGAGAATAGCTTGTTGACTTCTATGTGAAATTGAGTGTTATGTTGTGAGTGCTCTTCACTGCAGTTGTGTAATGGATAATTTGAATTGCATAAATTGAGATATGTCTGGACTGCTATTGCATTGTGCTTGGTGTGAGGAGGGTGAATATTTTACAATTTGCAGAAGATTGGAGTTGACACAAGTTATTAGCAGCCAGTTGCTTTCTAGCTGTTTATTGCTAGTCCTCATGAGAGATACCTGGTCCACCTAACACAAAAAAATCCATTGAATAGCTTGTAAAAACAGATGGAAATACATTTCAGTGGAAGGTGTATATCTGTTGAATTTTAAAAGCTTCCGTATGTAAGCCAAGAAAAAAAGCCTGACAATGCCTAAAAGCCCTCTTTAAACATTTATGGAAGAGATAATTTCCATTTTTAATTTTAAAATGTGTATTTCCACACTTTGAAAAAAATCTGCTAGAACAGATAGCATTGGGAAAAAAAAATCAACCTGAAATATGTACTTTTCACAGTTTGATTTCACTGAGAATTTCTGCTTCTCCTTAGATTTGTTACAATGTGTAACAGCAGTCAGATTTTTAAATCCCCACATTACTTCTCCAATAAGTTGCACAGTATTACAGTTCCGCTCTTGCCAGACTGAAGTTCCTGATCTGAACGTGTCTTCAAAGATATGAGAGTTGGTCCTAGCGGCTTTCACTTAAAAGTTCTTCAGATCTAATGAATTTCTAACCTGCCTGCTTTGCAGTTTGCCGTTAGCCACATTATGCATCCATCCTCTACATCAAAAACCTTTAATAACTTGGTGTTTTTATAATACAGTCAAGCCATCTTTCAGTTATCTTTGTGAAAAGTGCAACAGGTTGCATGAAAAGTTTGGGAAAATAGATTTTTTTGATGATACCTGTTTGATGAGTTCCTATTGCTGTTGTGTGCAAAGGCACGGAGAAACAGCTGGAAGAGAGGAAAGCAACTAAGTAAACTTGTGTTCAAATAAGGTGCACCTCCTCCAGCAGAAAAGCCAGGTTTAGAGCTGTAAAGAGATTCTTCTCAGTCCCTAGCTAAAGTAAAAGACTTTAGCCAAATCTGGTTTCTTTCTTGGTCCCTTGTATATGCAGGTAAAGCAATCAAAGGGTAAAGTTCTGATGTGGGAACCACAAGGAATCACCTGGTGGCAGGTGGATGAACTGGCTGACTTGTATAGGACGGGTGTTTTTCTGAGATTGCAAGTAGTCTTTTGGTCATTCTGCTTGCAAGTATCCAAGGCGAAATGATTAAAATACAAAATGAGCTCTCATGTACAGAGTTAGCCATTGTTAATGTCGAGGGACCGATCAACTGCTGCTAGTGCAAGAGCAGGCAAAAGGTGGGTTTCCAGTGCAGATAAAAGGAGCAGTCTGGGCTCAGCTACAGACGTGATATAACTGTGAGTTTGGTAGGGCATGGGAGGACACATCATTAACCTGCTGACCATGGTACCTTACATGTCAGTGAACGCTGTATGTGTCTTCTTTTTAATAAAAGGACCTCACAACTGCATTTATGAAAATAAAAGACATGCTATTCCTACACCTACTTTACTGTTTAGAAATCCGTGAAGATTTTTTACCCCTTTAATCCTCATGAGTAAACTCAGAATTCAGGCTGCGCTGTTCTTCCACTCCACCTTTTTGTTTTTCTTTGCTCTCTGTGTTTGGCCTTGAATGCATGATTAATTCTGCAACTAATGCCTGCTTTAAAATTGATTTAGAGATGATCACAGCATGTTAACAGACAGAAATTGGTAAGAATAAAAATGATGTGGACAATGACATCTAAAATAAAAAACAGCAGACTTTCTGTTAGCTGGAGGTCTAAAGCAAGTAAACTAGCTTGCAAATTCTGTGGATGTGATTAATTCCTGAGCAAGAATAAATTGCAAATTAGGCAGATTTTTGTCTCAGTTATTCATAAACAGTAAGAAATGGGAAAAAATATCACTGGGAGCTTATGTTTTACCATATCTCTCAGCACCTGTATCATTCTCATTTTCTTTACAACACCTTTCACTAGGGGCCAGATCTTAAGATATGTTAGCACACGTTGCTAGTAGTTGTGTTTTTCCAGTGAGTAATTGAAGACACTTTTTTTTTTTTTTCTGAGACTGAATGATCATGAAATATAAGGTGTTACATCTTTCAAAGATCAAAATCTAGACTCGCTTTAAGAAGTCTGCCTTTCTGTAAGGCACTTGGGATTGATGAAACTGGGTGATGATAAGAATGAAGCTCTAAAAAGAAAATCCAGACATGCCTTTGTCATGAAGTTGCTACAATGAAGTTTTATCCCTTCAGTAGTAGACTGTGGACTGACAGAGATCTGGAAAGACAGGCTTCTCATAGGTGCCTCCCATTAGAGCTTGCCATTCCCACCGAGGTGCTGATGGACCTTGAGGACTTCCTTACTGGCATAATGCAGAAACAGCCTGGGTAGCTCACACCACTGGTGTAAATTCCTGGTTTTGCCTGAAGTGGGAACCATGGGCACTGAAGGCTGTGATAAAAACAGGGGGCTGTAACCTCCTCCTTTGGCACAGAGAGACGAGAGAAGCTCCTTGCCTCAGGAAGACTGTCAGCTGAATAATAATTTTGTCATTTGCCCCAATGCAACAGAGCCAAAAAAAAACCCCAAAACCTAATGAAAGAACTTATCAGTCTTTTAGAGAATTGGAATTAAAAAAAAAGAATATTAATCTGTAATGAGCAGCTAGCTTGCCAAAAGTACATGTAACTTTTTTTATTGCCACTGTCTGCCACTGGCTGGCTGGTTTTGACACGTTATCTTCCTACCTGCTGCACGTCATGCACTTTGTACTTTGAGCTTTGGAATGTGATTTTTGTTCACTCTCTCCTTATGTTAGCAGCTTCTCTCAGGAAGATCAGTGAGCCTACTGGGACCAAGAAGTGAGAAAAAAACATCAGGCCTTACAGCAAGGATATTTTTACATTGTCTGCCTGCACCCTGACAAAGGAGAGGAATGGGCTGTAACAGAAACTGTGGGCTCCTCACTGGGGCCATCATCGGGGCTGTGCTGGCTATCTTCGGAGGAGTTCTGATACCAGTTGGAGATAACCTTATAGGCAAAGCAATAAAAAAGGTAATTTTTTTTTTTCCAATCTATATGGTTTGTTGTTATTGAATAGTCATTATTTCTAAATCTTGTGTTCTGTTTCTGCTTTTTTCATTTTTTTTCTTTATTAAACATAATTTTTGTAATATATGCAATCCAAACTGCCTTGGAAATAGATGCTGCAGCAATGTTTTTTTATTTATTTATAATTATTTATATTGTCATGTTTATTTACTTGATGTCTTTCATGCTTCATATAAGAAGCCAAAATATTGTTTTCAAGATGTGCTTTCAGTAATGTACTTTAGAAGTAAGAATTTTTTATTTTTATTTTAATTATATTTGTTTCTAGTTTCTTTGTTTTTTCCCCATGATTATCTATTTACTTATTTTTCTGCATTTTTTTCTTATGTTGGTACCCAACTCTGTGCACTTATATTTACATACTGCAAATAATTTAAACTTCTGATGCAGAGTCTAATCCAACACTTACATGCATTCAGCTCACACTCTTTGACTATATGATCCAAGCCAATGTGCTCCACAAGACTACAGGATCTGATCATATACATCTCCTTGATTCAAGGAGTGTGAACTGTAATTGAAGTAGAGTGTTGTAGATGTGGCAGACACAATTTTTTTTCTGGGTCTTTTTAGATTATTTTGTTTCTTTAAAATCTAGTTTTGTCTTTAAAGAAAAATGAAGAGATCATTTGTTAAATCTTTGGTGAAAAGGATGTATAATTGAGGGTCTAAATCATAGAGTAATCTGGAGTGAAAGACCATGGAAGCCCTGGGGTGTCCACCATGGAGACATGGAGTCTCCTTGGGGTCACTGCAGCCAAGGTGGGCTCTCCTACAGTTAAATATTTAGAAACCTTAAGGTCTTTGGCTGGTGGTTAGTTTTCCTAATGATTTTATGTGTCACTGAAGACTGTGGAGATTTTGGAGATACTTATTCAAAAGCCCTTCTGGAAGACTGCCCTTAACTCAACTTCTATTGAAGTCAATTAAGGACATGGATATATGAACTGTCAGGAAACGTTAAACTGTCTGTTGAGGCCCCTGTCTAGATTCTACCATCACTTTTTTAAAAACCTGAAAAAAATGGCTTCTACATAACATTTTAATTTTGTCAGCAAACTCAGTGAAAATTCCTGTAGAGGAATTTTCCAAATTTTATTGTATTTTTAATGAAATCTTCAAATTTTTAGAAAATAAAAAAATAATTCTCACTAGATAATGCCTCACCGACCTTGCAACATTTTACAAAAATGTCATACTCTCTATATTTGCAAATAATTTTAATTGATTGACACATTCAGGAAATGGCAGGTTTTCTAGAGAGTATGTAGTGTTAAAAATGCGTATCTCCTTATGTTAAATATTTACTTTGAGTTAATCCAGAGTGTTGTTTTATGCCATTAAGTATTTTCAAAGCAAATTGCACATATTAGCAATGTTCTGTGTTCATCTCTTTACTTACAATAATGAACTAGTTATACACCATGGTTTGCAAATGTCTACACATGAAGTTAAGCCTGCATGAGTTCTTACTGGTAAAGTATTAGAGCAATTTTTTCCTCAGCCTCTTTATCATTTTCTGCATTGTGATCATGTTTCAGATGCTTGTAGCTATTTCAAAAGCAGTTTCAATGACAATTTTTTTTGGAATTTCTCAAGAATAGAGACTCTAGGACAGGTAAAAAACCTAATGAGCAAGATGTTCTCTCAGATATGGCCTGTAACCATTTATATTTCCATTTGGACTCATATCAGGCAAAGCCTGAACTTAGGTCCTCACCCACTGAGTGAAAACAAATGTCAAAATGGCATATTTTTAATAAAAGGGAAAAACTGTTTCCAATATCACCATTATAAGCAAAATCATGTCTTAAATTCTGCACAGTCCGAAGCTTGAAAGAAGACCCCTAGTTGTTCCTCTGCTTATCCTGTCTCAGTCTAAATCCTAGTTCTTTGCACAAGTTGACAGCAGCACAGTAAAACCAAATCTGTATTTCTAGGGGAAATTAATTTTGCTATAAAATGTTATTGCGGGATTAGAGAAACAAGTGTTTAATAATTTTCATTATCCTGAATGAATATTTTTAGGACACTTCATACTATAACAAGTCAAATTGTCATAAATTAACTTGTTATCAAGATTTAGTCAAATCACATTATCATCAATTTACTCTCAAGCAGGTCCAATTGAGCTTCTCAGCATCTCCCAATAAACAGGGACAACTTTAATTTCAAAAATCAATATGATCAATAGTTCTTACCGTTCTTGTTCTGCTAGCTGAGTGTACTTCCCTTAAGCACATATCTTTGCAGCTTACCAAACCCCAACCTCATTTCTTCTTTATTGCAGTCATCGAGAAATTAGCCTGAGTAAACCCTGCCAGACAGATTTTGCTGGAAGGCTGTGTAATGTTGTTGCAGACATGAGAAAGCATCTGCAAGTGTATAGACAATCTCAGGTGCCCTTAGAAATTTGACAGTCTTTCAGGATATAGGCTGTTATCTCCTAGCAGGCAGGTGCTGTTCTGCACCCATGAACAGTCCACAGGTGGACAACCCAAAGTCTGTGTAACATGTAACACCAAGATGTCACCTCTTCGCGTGTTCTAGTTTATACATCTGTGCTTCAGCACAAAACAGATTACTATCTATCTTCTCTAACCCTAGTCTGCTCTACCTCTGTCTCAGATCTTTTTGAGATAAGCTATTTCTACTCCTGACTCCATCAGGTTTAAAGAATTTCAACATTACATATATATTCTGAATCTTTTTAGAGGCTCTTTAAAGAAACTGTCACTTGAAGAGCACACTCAATATGACCCCACCACCAGCATCTTGGCAGGGGTCCACTGAACGAGATTAATACTAAGCTATTTCAGTTCTGATACTATTCAGGGAAAGGAGACTTCCACCTTAAAAGGTGCCTTTGATTTCAGTACTGAAGGGCAAAAGTCCTAGTTTCCCCAAACACTGAATCTATCCAAGAGGAAGATACCTTTCCATGAACGCCTTAGGGGTTTAGAAAACTGTCCTTGGTAAGTTAGGAGTGAAACATGCAAGTTTCAGAGTTCTACACAAAAAATATTTTGTTTGGGGCTATCAAAAGGTACCTTTTTAACTGACTCCACACATTTCGGTTGCATATCATCATGTCTATTATCTTTATTGCTAGACATTATCATGTCTAACATTAAAAAAAATCAGAAGGAACAGTGAATTCAAAACAACAAATCGGAATGCTTGCATCTGATATTGTTGAAAGGCAATATTTTGACATGGCTCAATTACTACCTTTTGCCTTTTCCTCCCTTAGAACAATATTATTCCCATCATTTTAGTTATGATAAAACTTATTATTTTTCAGATGATCAGATTTTCTTCCAGCTAGGTCTAGCCACTCAAACCCATTGGTAGCTTGCTAGAAAAATCTTTATCACCACTTCTCTAGGAGCTTTTGCTTTCTACTGGAGCATGTGAGCTCAGGAGGTTAACAGAAGCCACATAATGTTAATATATTTAATTCATGATGAATAGTTAATACAGAACGGTGTATGATTTGCCACAATACCTCAGTGCTGCACTCTTTCTGTAGAGTCCTCATGGTTAGTCTGCTATTTTTAGAAATAAAGCTATCAATTTTAGCTATTATTATGTTTAGCCATCTGTCTCTCTACAAATCTGTTATCTATGATTGCCTACTGGAGGCATAGGAAACACTTTAATTTAAAATTGTGTTTGTGACATTCATATGCCACAAACTAACAAAGCTAAAGCAACTGCTGGCTCTCAGCAGAACATAAATGATATAATCACACACATTCCAGCATTATTAATGATAAACTTCATTGGCTTCCATAATTTTTTGTGATCAAGGAGTGAAAAGGGACTAAAAAGTTTTGATCCAACAAAGCCTGAACAGAAAGGCTAATAATAAGGTAATAATCATCACTTTAAATTTAATATATGGCTATTCGTACTTTCAGCTGCAAACCAGAAGATTATTTGCTTTCCTGGAACTTAACTTATCCAGTTTTACAGAATTACAGTGTTTGTTTCCTCCATCTTACATATGCAGCCCAACACATACAAAACAATTTTGTTACAGCCTAAAGTATTCATGGCATCTCTCAGTTCCCAGAAAACGGCATCTTTTGTCCATGTGGCCAGATCCTTTGTCAAGACAGCAACTTTGTCTTACATTTTGTCTTTCATCAGAAATCATGATGGCTGAATTTAGCATAAAGCAAGCTTCTGTTGCTGACTGCTCAGCTTTTCTTGAATTTATAGATTGCCAGTTGGCCCACCACAAGTGGGGGAAAAATTCTGTCAGAAAAAAAGAGGTTAAAGTTCTCATTGATTTCACTCAGTCTTGCACAGTTTAGATGATGAGATGAACTTGGCTGTGTACTAATTACATATCGTATAGCTGCTTGTGCTAACAATAGTTAACTATTGTGTAAGATATTAGAGCTGATGTAGGTTGACTAGGGAGTTGAGAAGTGTTTCATATTATCAATTGCAAATTAGTAGTTTCCCAAATCACCCTGTCTTTCATAATACCACAAAGCATGGCAGTGTTACTAGGAGAATATACAAGTGACCAGCCATAGAGAAGGGTAATATTTAGGGCTGGCCTCACCACTGATCAGACAGCCAAAACCCAAGGGCTTGCTGGTGTGAGGATATTAGTTTTATTAAATGAAGACATGAATAAAGACAGAACTCGATATTTTCTTCTGCCTTAACCCACCATTTGCACTCTTGAAGTATGTGACAGAGAATCATACATACCTCCTTTGTGGGAGAAATGTTATTAACAATAATGGCTGAATGCCACCAAAAATAATGGTCTTCCGCCCCTTCCCTCTTTTGTCCTGCTGCTTCCCTTGTTTTAACTCTGGTTCTACTCACACCACTAAGCCAAGTGGTTCACTGGTAGAAAGGTAACCCAGCAAAAAAAATAAAAAAGGAAATAACCTTCCTCCAGTCCAGTGGACAGAAACAGCTCCATGAGGAATGAGAGCTGGCACAAAGGAAGTGGCAGGCATGTGGATCGGGTACTGGGGGCTGTGGGAACTGGTGTGTCCCTTTGACTACAGCACTGACAGGTTGGATCAGCTGTCCCCTTGAAGCATCCCCCAAGAATGTCCACGGCGGCATCAGCACAGAGTAAATGGTGGGCTGCAAATCCACACAGTAACTTGTTGTCACCTGGCTGTCCCTTGTACCCAGGCCCCAGGGACCTCTTTGTACAATACCCAAAGTAATTTTTCTCTGTTGGCATTTCCCGAGGGTATAATATGGACACAACAGTGTTTGTTGCATGAAAAATAGAGGAGAGCCCCCCACCTCTTTAGGCTCTTCAGGTGGACAGCAGTTTTGTTCTAGATTGATAAGAAAGTACATAGTGTAATAAAGTGCAGTAAGGGGCAGTACAGAAAGCACATGAAAAGGCTCATCACATAGCCTACAGTCTCAGTTTACATGGAAAGTTGTCCCGTTGGTACTAAAAAGCTGTTATAAAGTCCTGTACACTCTTAGCTTTCCCTGCAATAGCCGAGAGAATTAGAGGCAAAGATCTACCCTTTGGGGGAAGAAAAAATAATTTACACAGCTGTGAGGAAACATGTTCCTTAAATTATTCCAAGTCAACACAAAGTTATAAGATGTGGTCACTGCAGAATAAACATTTTTCAAAGTGCCCCAAATGTCTAAAGCTAGAGGCAGGTTGGGGACCATTTCTGTGCCTCTCGAAGGTGGGAGGAGAGGTCTTATGGCTCAGGCACTCGGAGCAAACTCTCCAGCGACAGGGCAGTTCACATATCATTCTGTGCTATTATAACCCCTGGTAAAGGGTTATAAGGGGAGGGAGGAATGGATGGAGGGGAAAACTTAAAGCTTTAAAGAAGGAAGTAACACTGCTTTAAAATCTACCGTCACAAGATTGAAACTTCTCTATTCGTTTCTGTGCCTGTGTGCTGTTGACTTCTAGAGAGATTAGTTTGTCCTCTTGACCATATAGTTGCCAGGAATCCTTAACCATTTCCCTGCTGCAGTTACACAGAGGCAGAAGGCCAAATCCTGGCATCTGCCCCCATCCCAGGACCCTTCTGACTACAGATCACAGACAGACTCTGAGCAGACTGAGCTGCATGTTTCTTTATATCAGCCTGCTTCTCCCAGATCACTTGAGCAATTCTCTATGGAAATGGAAAAGGTGATTTCCAAACCATGTAAGCATTTCTCTCTTCGCCTAGGAGATGGTCTGCCATGGATGGATCACATCTCTGATAGAGTCTTTGACCTCCTGAGGTTTGCAAAACAAGGCTGAAGAGAATTTTAGCCATTGAGTTTGAGTGCAAGACCTCAATCTGATAACACATGTGCTGTGGCAAGGTTTCCTTACCCTCTTACACGAATGCACATAAATTATAGCAGATGTTCAGACAGCAAAGCCAGAGCTTTATACCACCACCAAGGCATTTGCAACTCCACCATACAGGATTTCCACTGACAAAGCCCTGCCTGTGTTACGAGTTCTCCAAAATATGGTATTCATTTCTAACTCCAGTGGTTCTTACTTGGTAGTATCCTTTTTTTTTGATGGTGCTTACTAAGCAAACTCTAGAGGCAGAAAATTAAGGTGGAAAGAAAATCTAGCAACTTGTAATTCAAAATGTCTTTTCCTGCTATCTGGAGGGATTCCAGTCTTTTGCTTCTTAATATTGCATAACTCTAATAAAAAAGCATTTTATATGTTGGCATCTAGATTTTTTCTTCTTGTTGAAAAAACCTTTTCTAAATTTTTACCACCAAAGGGAAAAACATTATCCCAGGACTTTGTGAAAATCGTATAGAAAGAGGCCTGATGTAGACCAGGTGGAGCAGGCATTCCCCTGAAAACATAGGAAACACACCTTCAAATTTTCCTTCTCACTCTACAGTCCCAAGGTCTGAATAGGCATTTACCGTATTATAGCTGAGTGCCACAGATGTAAAGCTGTTGGTTACTCTACAGTGGTTCCTCAATCCTGTCTTGTCTTTATATCCATATTTTTCCTTCATTTCCTGTACCCAGGAAATAGTTCTAAAAAAACGTTACCAAAACTGAAGATATTTCTTAGAAAGTCTCAGTTTTGGTGACAAGAGTTCTCTGACAATAAACCCCCAAAGAGTTCTGCAAGAACACTATTTGCTTTCTCTGGGTGTAAAATTACTTAGTGCCTGAGTAATGCTCAGTGATAACTCTTGTTTCCTCCCCTGGGCTATTTGCAAATGCATGAAAAGTAGTTTATGGATTCTAAAAACTGCTCGGTATCATTCAGTCATTCAAAGATTTTCTTTTCACAAATAATCAGGGGATTTGGATCAGTGGCAAGTACTTGGGAACTAAGGCAATGCTCAAACACAGCAGTAGGAAAGTTTTGCTGCTGGCCACAGTAACAACTACATCAGCTTTGTGGTCACTTACTTTAGGGGGACACACTT
>NW_009260669.1:659240-673116 GCF_000687185.1 Egretta garzetta
GTATGCTTCATATTGATGGTAAAATAGTTTTTTTTCTCTTTGTTTCGGAATCGTCTACAGTCATCTGCAGCTTGTCACTAATTATTTGTGGTTAATTTTAGCTTTGATTTTTTGTCCTTTTAGGAAGCTGTCATTGCAAATGGTACCATTGCTTTTGAAAATTGGCTTGTTCCAGGAAGTTCAGTTTACAGGCAGTTTTGGGTTTTCCATGTGCAAAATCCTTCAGAGGTATTAGACAATGGCGCACGTCCAAAACTGGAACAAAGAGGACCTTACACATACAGGTAAGCAAAACCCCCTGAATATGTGACATGCATTATCAGAAGTTTTGTTAAAGTCAGAGAAAGTTCTGCTGAGTTCAAATTTCTTTTTGAAATTCCAGCACTGTATTTTAGTCAGACTCGACAAAAATGCCTAAATTGCAGCTACACACAGCAATCAAATACTTTTTGTGTTGGGTCTCACATTGGGAAAACACATGTAGAAATAGGTAATTGGGTGTGAAGTCATTTGCTCTTGTGAAAAATGATTGCTCATTAACAAGGTGTTTACCACAACAACATACAGGCATGGTTGCATTTGTTACTGTTCGGTTATTGCCAACTTTTTATATAAAAGAAAATATGCAAGATGCTCTAAAACCAAGGTATTATCACTTATGTATCACTGGTATTTTTTTTAATAATATGTTTTGTTTCTTTGTGCCTTTATGATTTGCCTCAGTCTTTAATAGTCAGACCAGTTCTCCCCAGGGTATTCTGCCCCCCGAGTTGGAAGTCAGGAATGGAAAGCAGAATAAACTCCCCATAATCCAGGAGGAGTTAATGACCTGCTGCACCACCTGGACACTCACAAGTCTATGGACCTGGATGGGATCCACCCAAGAGTGGTGAAGGAGCTGGCAGAGAAGCTTGTCAAGCCACTCTCCATCATTTATCAGCAGTCCTGGTTAACAGGGGAGGTCCCAGATGACTGGATGCTTGCCAGTGTGACACCCATCTACAAGAAGGGCTGGAAGGAGGATCCCGGGAACTACAGGCCTGTAAGCCTGACCTTGGTACCAGGGAAGGTTATGGAGCCGTTCATCCTGAGTGTGCTCACCAAGCATATGCAGGACAACCAGGGAATCAAGCGCAGCCATCATTGATTCATGAAGGGCAGGTCCTGCTTGACCAACCTGATCTCCTTCTATGACCAGGTGACCCACCTAGTGGATATGAGGGAAAGGCTGTGGATGTTCTCTGCCTGGACTTCATCAAGGCCTTTGACACGGTCTCCCACACTCTCTCCTGGAGAAAATGTCTACTCATGTCTTAGACAGGTGTACTCTTCGCTGGGTAAAAAACTGGCTGGATGGCTGAGCCCAGAAAGTTGCGATCAACGAAGTTAAATCCAATTGGCAGCCAGTCACAAGCGGTGTTCCCCAGGGCTCAGTTCTAGGGCTGGTCTTGTTTAATATCTTTATCAATGACCTGGACAAGGGGATTGAATGCACCCTCAGTAAATTTGCAGATGACACCAAACTGGGTGGGAGTGTTGATCTGCTTGAAGGTAGGAAGGCTCTACACGGGGCTCTACACGGGGACCTGGACAGGCTGGATCAATGGGCCGAGGCCAACTGTATGAGGTTCAAGAAGACCAAGTGCTGGGTCCTGAACTTGTTTGCAACAACCCCATGCAACGCTACAGGCTTGGAGAAAAGTGGCTGGAAAGCTGCCTGGAGGAAAAGGACCTGGAGATGTTAATCAACAGCCAGCTGAATATGAATCAGCAGTGTGCCCAGGTGGCCAAGAAGGCTAATGGCATCCTGTCTTGTAACGGGAATAGTGAGGCCAGCAGGAGTAGCGAAAGTGATCATGCCCCTGTACTTGGTGCTGGTGAGGCCACACCTCAAATACTGTGTTCAGTTTTGGGTCCCTCATGACAAGAAAGACATTGAGGTCCTGGAGAATGTCCAGAGAAGAGCAATGAAGCTGGTGAGGGGTCTGGAGCACAAGTCTTATGAGTAACAGCTGAGGGAACTGAGATTGTTTAGCCTGGACAAAAGGAGGTCGAGGGGAGACCTTATTGCCCTCTACAACTACCTGAAAGGAGGTTGTAGCCAGGTGGGTGTTGGTCTCCTTCCAAGTAACTAGCAATAGGACCAGTGGAAATGGCCTCAAGATGCTTCAGGGGAGGTTTGGATCAGACATTAGGAAAGAATTCTTTACTGAAAGAGTGGTCAAGCATTGGAACAGGCTGTCCAGAGTCACCATCCCCAAAGGTGTTCAAAAAAACGCGTAGATGTGGCACCTCAGGACATGGTTTAGTAGGCATGGATGTGCTGGGTTGACGGTTGGACTTGATGATCTTAGAGGTCTTTTCCAACCTTAATGATTCTATGGTTCTATGAGAGTCTGTGACTTATTCTTAATCTATAGCTTTTCCTTTTTCAATTTTTCCTCTGAAAAGCATTCCTTTTTCTGAATGTGCAGCTAGGGCTTAGATGCAGCAGTCCATCCCCATTCAAGGAACCTTTTAATCACTTGCTTACTTTTAAATGTGGTGTTGACATAGGACTAGTTGATGCTTCCCAAGTAATTAAGCCCAATACCCAGATATCACTGGCACTCTTGTTATAAAATTGCTTTCCTAAAATGATATTTCTTTCTTGATATCTTTGGAGATGCATATTGTATTTGGAAGATGGTTTTGCATTTCAGCATCTACACATGAGGTGCTTTGATGTCTAAAAGTTTATTTATTTCTCATTGGAAATAGAGAACTCTTGGTTCATAGAGTACGTGGGAACACATAGGGAATGTTTACACAGGAATCAGGAAACTAACAAGTTAAGAAATACTGCAGAAGGTGAATTCCGTCTAAACAGAAATATCTTCATCTGATGGCGGTGATGGTGCCTATTTTCTCAGTGACAAATCTCTGCCAGAAGCCTAGATGAGAGTATATAAGAAATGATGGCTATAGATTTTCTCACTGCAGTGGTCATGCTCGCCTGGGATATTGGGTCTACCTAAATCACTGTGATGCTGAATATCTCTCTCTCAATCTTCCTTTAAATATTTAACTATTTATTACAATGTAGAACAATTGGCCTTGAAACTCAACTGTCCACATGACTCTGTTGGAAAATCTTGATTTAGGTCTTTTGTTTCCAGTTGGAGGTAACATTAATTAGAAAAAAAAAAAAACAAAACAAAACCTCCCAACTTTCAGGTAGGTGCTCTACACATTAGGCTATTAAATAAAATGACATGCTCACAAACCAGTCTTGAGAAACCAGGATCCCATTGCTTTTGAGGTAAGGCCCACCTGCACTGTCTATGTCTGTACCATGGGGAAATGCTCTCTGAATCTCTTGGTCACCTCATGCCCAGGCTGGAAGATCCAATGGAGTACCCTGAAGATCCTTTCTGGGATGGAGCTGGGACAAGCTTTGTGAACGCACAGCATAGAACATATAAGCCATATGATGCCTGCTGGATGCTGCCCTGGCAGAGGGGTCAGCAAAAGGATGGGGACTCGAAGAATTGAGCTAAAGCTAGAACTTCAGCAGCTCAGAGATTTGTACTTTAGTGATCTGCTGGCAGGGCATGCTTGAGAGGCTTATGGGAAACCCAGTGAGGCAGAAAGACTGCTTATAAATCTCCACATGTGTATGAAATCTTATCAAACTGACTCCCATTATGGATTTAATCTGTAATCTGTTTTGTTGCAACGCAGGCCTATGAAATCAAAACTTAAGAGGTTTTATTAACCATTCTGAGTCATCCCCTTCTAATAAACAAACAACCATGAGAAAGCTTAGAAAAAAATGTGGCAAAACATAAGTTTAAAACAAAATATACATTACTGAAATAAAAATAAAAAAATATTTGTTTTCATTTCAGTATAAAAAATACATTAGGCACTAAGGAAATATTTCCACAAGAAAAATATTTTACAGAAAATGGAATCTTTACATGCATTCACATGAAAAGTTTAGAATCCTTTCAGTGGTTATAAAATGTTCAACATTCATCTACAAAAATGCTCATCAACTTTTCAAAAAACTTCAGTCAGACATGGTTATGTGTTGTCTCGAAAATCAAATGTTAAAAATGCTCTATGTGTTTATTTTGTATTTCAAGGGTGCGATATTTACCCAAAGAAAATATCACGGAAAACTCTGATGGCACAATATCCTACATGTTGCCTAACATTGCTCGTTTTGAACCTGATATGTCTGTTGGGACAGAAAATGATACCATCACGTGCCTCAACCTTGCTGTTGTTGTAAGTAAAGAAACAAAGCCATAATGTCCATATTCAAATGTTGAGATACTGGTGGAAATAGGGGAGAAGTTGTCATTAGTAATACTGAAACTGCCACAGCATAGGTTTCCTCTCTATGAACTCAGATGACATGAGTGTCAGCTGCACTGAGGACAGCTGTAGTATTGTCTTTAAAAAAAAAAAAAAAAAAAAAAAAAATGAGGACATATTGCATCTATATTAAGGTTTCCTTATATTCCCACCACAGCATAGTTTCCTCTCTATGAACTCAGATGACATGAGTGTCAGCTGCACTGAGGACAGCTGTATTATTGTTTTAAAAAAAAAAAAAAAAAAAAGAATCTGAGGACATATTGCATCTATATTAAGGTTTCCTTATATTCCCAGGCTAATCTTAATGGTAAATGAAAATTGACTTGTTCCTGTCAATGGAAGCAAAGTTATCAGTTTGGATGGGATGTATCAAAAAGCATCCTCCTAGTCAATTTTAGTGTGGGAATGAATCAAGAGTTTGTGGATGGATTCCCTTTCTGTGTGAGGTACAGCATGAATATTACAAGACAGATTTGCATTACTCTTTCCATAATATCCTCAGTCTTGCTTTGCAGGGGACGCTGAATTAAATCCCATGCTTGGTGTATGCATGGCCTCGCTGCTCCAGCTGCTTGCTCCCCATAGTGGCCCTTAACACTGCTGCAGTGGCACCCCCTGAGGTCTCATGTCCTCCTGAGGCCTTAGTCCTTCAAAGGAAAGCACAGGGCTCCCCACCTAGAGCAGTGCTAAAATCTTTTCAGTCCAGATGTTTTTGTGCTGTCACAGACTGAGAATGTTTGCCCTTGACTGACATTTACAGTTTTCATGTTTATATTCAATGCTGGTTGTGTTGCCTGATTGTCTTGCACTAACACAGTGGTGTCTGCATGTGTATTCAGGGTCACCACGAGAGGGTGGGCGCTAGGGGCAGAACGAAGAGATGCTTGGTGTTAGCACGATATAGAATCATAGAATCAATCACAGAATCATAGAAGAATCCGTGTTGTAAAGGACCTCAAGAGATCACTGATCCAATCTTTTCAGAGAAAGAGAGCCTAATGAGTGTCATTGTTTAACCCCAGCCAGCAACTCACCCCCCTCCAGCCTCCCACTCACTTCCCCCCAGTGGGGTGGGGGAGAGAATCAGAAGAGTAAAAATGAGAAAAATCATGGGTTGAGATAAAGACAGTTTAATAAATAAAGCAAAAGCCGTGTGCACAAGCAAAGCAAACCAAGGAATTCATTCACTGCTTCCCATGGCCAGGCAGGTGCTTAGCCATCTCCAGGACAGCAGGGCTCCATCATGCGTAATGGTGACTTGGGAAGACAAACGCCATCACTCCAAGTATCCCCCCTTTCCTTCTTTTTCCCCCAGCCTCATATGCTGAACATGATGTCATATGGTACAGAATATCCTTTGGTCAGTTAGGGTCAGCTGTCCCGGCTGTGTGCCCTCCCAGATTCTTGTGCCCCACAGCCTCCTTGCTGGTGGGGTGGTGTGAGGAGCAGAAAAGGCCTTGGCTTTGTGTCAGCCCTGCTCAGCAGTAACAAAAACATCCCTGTGTTATCAACACCATTTCCAGCACAAATCCATACCATAGCCCCATACAGCTACTGTGAAGAAAATTAACTCTACGCCAGCCAAAACCAGCACAATGAGATTTTCTAGAACCCTGTCCCATTGCACCTTGAAAATCTCTACTGATGGGGACTCTACAACATTCCAGTGATTCACCTTTCCCACTGTAAAAAATTTCTTTTTCAGGATGAAACCTTTACTGGTGCAACTTGTACCCATTGATTCTTGTCTTCTTCATGTCGCTCCTTGTGAAGAAAGAGCCTCCATTCTCTTTCTAGCCACACTTTAAGCACTGGAATATTATGATGAAGTCCGCTCAAGGCTTCTTTTCTATAAGGAGAAAAGACCTAATAAAGAAAGGCAAATGACCTTACTCAGACCGTATATATTCTGCCTGTGTCCTAATTTAGGCCAGCATTTGTCTTTTGGAAAGCTGTTTTTGTTTCCTGTGCTCAGGGTCTTTCATGTCACGGTATTAACTAACACTGCTCAGCTCCCACGCTTTGGACCACATAGCTCTTTTTGGATCTAAGCATAGTCTCATGCCTGGAAGCAGCCGTATCAAGGGAGATGGGAACAGAGGATCCAAGCCCCATTTTGCTGTTCAGAAACAAACTGGTGTAAGCCCAAATTCCCAGAGAGGCTCTGCCTATCTCATTTGACAGCACTGACTTCAGTCCAGTAGAACCCACCTTTTGTATCATAACCTTGTTATCAAAATGCTCACAAGGGAATGCAGAGAGATGTTTTTCACACTATAGAATCATAGAATCGCTTTGGTTGGAAAAGACCTTTAAGATCATCGAGTCCAACCTTTAACCTAATCCTGCCACCCGACCACTAAACCATGTCCCTAAGCACCTCATCTATCCTTCTTTTAAATACCTCCAAGGATGGGGACTCTACCACCTCCCTGGGCAGCCCATTCCAGAGCCTGACAACCCTTTCAGTGAAGAAGTTTTTCCTAATGTCTAGCCTAAACCTGCCCTGGAGCAGCTTCAAACCATTCCCCCTCGTCCTATCATCTGTTACCAGGGAGAAACCTTAACCTTAACCCTGAGGCGATTGAACCCACATCTCCTCTATCTCATAACCTGGCCATATCCATGCTTACTCTCTGTTCAAGTTCAGACAAGAATGAAAGATTCATGGGGTTGAGGAGGGCAGGAAATGAGAGCAAAAGATACTCTTCCATTGCCATCCCCATAGCACTGAGTACAAAGAGATGCTCTACTAAAGGGCTGAGCACTGGCTCTAAGACAATCACTTGTTTTTACACAGATTTACTTATCAAAATTGTTACCATTTTGTGCTTCACCAGGCAGGCCAACATAGATCATTTATTTGCTTTCCACAAGCTATTCAGCCCCTTTAGAGACTTGACTTTGTATTTATGCCTCTGGGGACGTTCATTACAATTCCTGCTCTTAAATCTACATTATTCTTCATTGAATTAGGAAAAGTTATCCATTATTTAAAATTAAAGCTGTTCAGGAAGGACTTGTTTCTTGCAAATACAAATTCTTTCTAATTAAAGGAATAATGGAGATTCAGCACCTGGGCAGTTTCTGCAGGATACAGTGGTACTGCTGCTAGCATAACAACAAATCTGAATCACTTACCTAAACCAAAAAGTAACAAGGCTTGTATACTTTTACTTATATGTTATAGTGGAAGTGGGTCTGAAATACACGACATACGGAGGTTACAGAAAAGAGGTAGAAAACCGGCAGTGGTACAACACATGTTATACACATAGGGATTTGAGATTATTGCTTGGAGATATTCAAAAGCTGTCTGGCCATGGTCCTGGGCAAGTGACTCTTGGTGGCCCTGCTTGAGCAGGGAGGTTAGATCAGATCACCTCCAGAGGTCCCTTCCAACCTCAACTGTTCTGTGACTCTGTGATCAGGGATGATCTAGTGAACTCATGTAAGCAGTAAAGACAAATTGTCTGCCTTTGTGTAAGTTATGCCCAGTAATTGTTTTGTGAAGGAGTGTCAGTTTTAAGAGTTTTAAGTAGGAACTTAATTTACAGTGAGGTGCAGCTCTGGAAACCGGCTTTGGCAGAGATTTCTTGGAGTCAGTCTCTGTGGTTTTGATCCAAAGCACATGCAGAATTTTATGCTAAACATTAATTTTCTTGCTGTTGTAGGCTGCACCTGCCTTGTATACAAACAATTTTATACAGCTACTATTAAATACTTGGATTAAAGCTTCGAAGTCATCTATGCTGCAGAACAGAACAGTGAAAGAATTACTGTGGGGATACAAAGATCCCTTCTTAAACAAGGTCCCCTTCCCCTTGGACCCAGTTCTGGGAGTCTTCTACCCGGTAAGTGAAACCAATCAGGAGGCAAAGCCTTCAGTTATCATTCCATGAATAAAAATTAAGGTAGCTGCTGTGAGGAAGAAAAATGTGACGATGCTACAATCTGGTTCAGTACTTCTAACTGTACTTCCTTCTTCTGTCTGTTACAGTATAACGGGACATCGGACGGACTTTACAAAGTCTATACTGGGAAAGAAGATATTAAAAAAACAGCAATAATTGAAAGCTATAAAAACAAAAGGTATCATAGTATTGTGTAATTAAAAACCATACATATTTTCAAGGTATGGCTTTTAAGGCTTGATTCACTAAGAGCTATAGAGAAATGGAAAATCTTCAACAGTTCAAGGAAAGCTGGATCAAGCCCCACGCTTAGCAAAACCACCTCTCAGCTATTCATGATTCTACTAGGAGCTTGGATTTAAGACAATTATTGATTCTTTGACAGAACTTCTGCTTTGCATACTTAAGTAGCTAGGTCCCTTTTATCCTATTCTAATGAATCATATAGTTTATCAGAATAAATGAATGAACACCTCTATCCTCTGACTTTGCTAATGGATCAGGCTTATAGGGGAGCAGTTATATTTAGCAATACAAGTAATGAAATGGATTGCATGGTATCATATACTACATGATTTTTTTTTATTTTAAAGGAATCTTTCATACTGGGAAGATTACTGTGATTTGGTTAATGGCACAGGTGAGCCTATTAAAGTTTTTTTAAAACTTCAACACATTTCTTGATATTGCAAGGCAATAATGAGGTACAGTATTTAAGTTATTAAGTTAATTCCCTTGGGCTTTGACAGTTCTGTATTCTGTATATTGAATGTCTATATAAAAATGAATGTATATATACTACTACTATTATACATCTATTATATATATTATACATTATTGTACGTTATTTTATATATACATGCATACACACCCTCTTCAGCTAGAGTACATGTGGAAGACACACAAAAAAAGGATCCAGCTCTCTGTTTCTACTAATTTTCTTTATGGTAAAATATAGCTAAAATTCTTTTTCTTTGCTATAGCAGTTGAAAATTATCTTTGCATTCTAATAATGTACATTCATCTACAGTGTTGAAAAATAAAATTAAGTGGACCAGAATGGACAGAATTTTTTTTTTACTGAGATATGAAAAGAAATTGAGGTGACAAGGAAGAAGGCTGTCAGAGAGGTGGTTTGGAGGCCACTGGCAAGTGAAAAGGAATGAAGAAGAGGAGCAGTTTAGTTTGGGATGAATAAACTAGAGAGGAATATTTTTTAATTTGCTTTTGGAATGCATATGAAAACAACTGAGTTGTTTAAGAGACATTTGTTCAAGATTATATTTTTCTTCTTGATGAGTGATTAAGCTTTGCTGTGAGGACACCAGAATCTGTTGAGCTGAGGCTGGCAGATGCCATGGTGGAGGCTTTTGCAGAGAGCTGTAGGCCTTCAGTGAATGAGTATCAAAACAAGCAGGTTTGCGGGTTGGTTTTTTTTTTCTCCTTTTCTGTGCTGCTTTACCAGGCATAAGTCATTTTCCTTATAACCCAGACCACATGGCAAATTATTTTCAAGTATTTCAAATACATCACAAGAATCTGACTTTCCAAAACTCTGTGAATCGGGAAGGATTATTTCCTTTCTAAACATTGTAATTAATTTTATAAGAGGCAACTTTTTCTCAGGTTCCGGGAGTTTCCTTCTTTCTTGTGAAGCCTGAACCCTTTTTTCCCAGGGTCAGCTTTTTGTTTTTTCTTCTTCCATAGCTGATGGAATAAACACACTCAGCTAACTAGACTAAGTGCTCCAGTACAATGAAAATGTGGAGCATCTCCTTGTTAGGAAAGGGTATCGCACAGTTTACAAGAGCATTCAGTGTGACTGCTCAGGAGAGACCAAGTGTTTAGAGAAGCAGCAGGTTTAAAAAATCTTGCAAGTGTGAGAATTCCTTCTTATCCTGTAAGCTTTGAGACCAAAGTGCAGCATGTATAGTATAAGTAAATATCTAGATAAAAATATTAAAATGTATCCTTGTTTGGGGCTTGAAATGAGTCCATGTTTTAAAAACTCTCCAAGACTGCCAAGATTTAGAAATAGAGTGTGTTTCTAGGATGATCTTGGATCTTCTTTAAGAAAAAGTGCTTCTGTCAGCAGTGGGCGAGTGGCAGTATGTAATTTAGCTTTCTTGCTCTTGCCAACTAGATTCAAAGATACCACAGATGTTTTCAATCCCTTGGTTATGGCTGCTGACTAAGAAACTAAACAGAAATTGTAGCATGAAGTAACAAATGTACTGGTTAAAGGTTTGTTACAACACCTTGTTTGGGAAAATGGCAGAGTCCTCTTACTTAACTCTGGATGCTTGCAATGCAGAAATATGCATCTGAACTGGCTGTGTTCTTTTTATAACAAGTGGAGAAAAAGACATCGCAAAATGCTATGCCTCTGACATGTTTTTCATGTCTACCATGGGGTGAGATGGGTTGTGCCCTAGAATTGCTTCCTTCTCTCCATTAGCTGTAGACAGGATCTCAGCTTACAAAGAAGAGAGTCACTTGAGCCATCTTTGGTGAAAAAAGGTTTAGCACTGACTATTAAATAGGCAGTTTTGAAGTCTAAATCTGTGTTTCTTGTAAGCACCGAGTGCCATAACTGCAGGTGAACCAAGCAACTCTAGAAAGGTTTAGGTCTTCAGACTGCATAAACCTTGAAGCAATAGCAACAGGTATTGGGACTTGTATTAAGCAGGATTGGGTTTTGTATCTTGTTTTTAATGGGCTTGATCATATAGCTTCACACCTGAGGAAAAAAAAAAAATATAACTGCCATAATTTGGCTTGCTTTCAAAAGCAGTACAATCTTATCTGTGGAGTGCCTGCCACTGTGCAATAACATAAATATTTTCCCCCAAAATGACTCAGTTTATTTACCCTTTTCACAGCTTTATAGGAAGGTAACAGCTGAGCACTGAGCTAGAAATTAAATCATGTCTTCTAAGTGGAATTGCTTTCAAGCTCTTATTTTATTTTATTCACAGATGGGGCATCATTCCCACCATTTGTTAAGAAGGATCAGATACTGCGCTTCTTCTCCTCCGATATTTGCAGGTAGGCTGGTCCCTTCCTGCTGCGCCTGTGCGCCTGCCTGTGCCACCCGAAAGCTATTTCATTTCAGAGAGCAGCTGCCATAGCTCAGCTTGGGCTTGGGCCACCGGAGCCCTTCAACATAAACGTTTCACCTAAACACAAGTAAATTCGTGAGCTGTGCTCGTGACTCAGAACCTGGTTCTACCACTTTTATTTATGTCCAGTAGCAGGCTATTTGCAGTGTATTTCATTTCATCCAGTCAGAGATGTATAACTGGGGAGTATCTGACACTGTTGTGAGCTGTTAGAGATCTATGAAAGACATGGAGGGCCACGGGGTGCAAAGTCTTGAACTACTTCTCAGGTCATGACCCAGCCTATAACCTGCCTTATTTGGTCTAGAAGGCAATGGGTACGGCAGGGGCCACCTTGTCCCGTCTTTGGCATTTCTGCAGAACGTTATCTATGCAGAACAGGATTTACTGTCATCCACTAGATACTCAAAATTGTTTTCTCACAGGATATTTTTACATATTTTATTTTTATGCATTTACAAACAAACAAGCCTGCTTAATACATCCCATACTGATAGCTTTTCAGCCTGCTGCTTCTGCTGTGTCTATCCAGTGGCCCTGAGCTCTCCAGTGGGATAACTGAAAGCAATGTTAAAAGATTTAAAGTGCATCACAGCGTATTTACTTTGGGAGATTCGACCCCTTTATTTATTTTGCTGCCTGGAAACAGCTGCTTCCTTTTAACTAGGTTTAAAGTGAGCCATTTGCTTTGCAGACTGTTTGTTTTTAAAGATCGATGCTTTTACATGAAGTTAAAGTTCTTTTTGTGAAGTAATTGTATCCCCAAACTGGAAAGCATTTCACAAGTCATGGAAAAGGGAATTCTATGCAGAGGAGAAACGATAAAATTCTTTGGGCTGATTGCACACAGTTTGAGAGATCCCTCTGGCCATTTGATTCGCACAATTAATGAGCAATGAAGAAGGACAGTAACAATCACCCAAAGGTCGTACTGAAATCGGGTCATGGAAAATGGTTCTCTCCATATTGCAAAACCTGAACCCTTCTTTTGTTTGGCTGCAATACAAAGTGTTGCTGCCCTGGCTACATTACTGTGTAACAGCCGTGTCTCTGTATCAACTGATAATGTATCAGCAAAAAGAAGCAAAAGAAGCTTAAGTGATGTTCCAATTCATATGCAATGGAATAAGGTTATATGCAGAATGTTGCCTGAATCATAAAGCTTAGATAATATCATCAGGTCAGCAAAAACCTATAGCAGAGCTGATTTATATTGATAAGTATCTCTACTGTAGTCCAAAAACTTTCAAAAATTTCATAGTAATGGTGTGGAGGGAAAAGAGCTCTTAACTAATTTTTTTTAGTTTTGTATATATTTATTAGTAGTATTAGTATTTTTGTCTGTCTTTTTGTGTATTGTCATGCTCACCTCTGAGCTTGCACACCCTCTTGTGAAAGTGTGGAATATTCTCCATTACAGATGAACACCCCTACAAACTGCTGAACAGTGTGAAGGGAGCCTGGGCAATGGCTCTCTGGAGTACTTGTTTCTTTTAAGAGAGAGGCAGTTGGGGAATCCTTAAGGGATATTGCCATGAATTCAGATTTTTAACCCAAATGACTGAAACAGGTTTCTCCTCTTTTATATTCAGATCCATATATGGAGTTTTCCAGGGCAAGCAGGATGTGAAGGGAATCTCACTCTATCGTTTCACTGTTCCTCGTGAAGCATTTGCATCACCTGCTGAAGTCAGAGATAATTATTGCTTCTGCACAGATGAAGTCATATCAATGAACTGCACAATAGCTGGAGTCCTAGACATTAGTGCCTGCAAAGGAGGTATAGTAGTGACACGGTACTGCCAAACAAGCCATTTAACTGGGGTGAAAGCACGAGTCCTGTAGCTGAGGCGTTATGCTAAAGTCCAGGACAGTTCTGTTTGTGAAGTCTTCCACAGATTGCCTGCGAGACCTTTCACTTTTCTGTAGCCTCATTTCCCAAAATCAGGACTATAGTATTTCTGTATTTTGCATACTGCTACACAAAATCATGATACTACAGACTGGATGCTACAGTCTGTATACTGAAACTGCTGGAATGCATGTAAAGAAGGGAAAGAAGAGGATTCTGTAGGCACTGTGTAAAAGCCAGAGATAGTCACAGTCCTTGTATTTGTGATAATTCACACGCGCTCTGTGTGCGTATGTGCACAAAACTATATACACATGCAGAGATTGAGAGATGCTGTTGGCTATGGCTAACACTGGTTTAATAAAATAAATACGTACAGGGTCTGTGTTTGGTGCAGAGCATGGGTCCCCTTCAGGCCTGCTTTCTACAAAATCATGAGGGTGGGGGGAAACAGTGACACTCAGGTCCTCATCTCAATCTGAAATGGGGAGAACTGCCAGCTCCACAGTGTGGACACAGACAAGCAGGATTTATAACTACAGTTTATTTCGCCATGCAATTTTTTCCTCATGGTAGAATCACAGAAATGCTCTTTATTTGGGGGGGGGGGGGGGGGGAGG
>NW_009260669.1:673239-676715 GCF_000687185.1 Egretta garzetta
TGACGACTCTGGGAGTGGGAGGGAATGACGGAACACGGACATGACAACACTATTTACATATTCATCAGGATTGTGTGTCTATAAAAAACTATGTTTGCATGGAAAATGGCCTCAGAAGATGAGCACTGAAACAAGGCTTAATGACTCAAGGCAGTTTGTTTTTTCAAATAGGAAGACCGGTATTTATCTCTCTTCCGCATTTTCTTCATGCAAGTGATTCTATATTGCATGATGTTGAAGGCCTGAGCCCAAATGAGGAGGAGCATGAGACGTTTCTAGATGTAGAGCCTGTAAGTCCAAATTTTTAATAATTGTAACTCAGTAAACTTGCAGTGTTTAAATGTAATTGTAGTAGAGTAGGCCTTTTACCAGAGGGATGAGCAGAAGGTACAATTTAGTCATGCTTGCTTTTGCAAGATCTGATCACAAAAGTGTTATGGTTTTAGCAAGGACAATTTAGAGCAGAACTTTACCTCATTCTGACCTTCAAAGTTTGGAAAATAAGTTTTAATTTTTCCTTATTGGGAATGTGGATTAAATAGATTCTGCAGACTTTGAAGTATGCTATAGCTTTTCTACGACCTTCAAGTACTTTGAGAAAATGCTTTTCTGTTAAAGTTCTTCTTTGCCCTCTATACTTTTTTTTTTTCATTTTCTATAACTAGCCCTTTTTTTTATAATTACTATCTCAACTGAAATTAAATAAATAAAGATCTGTTTATTTCCACAAAAATTGCTAGAAGTCCGAACAGACGACTAGCCTAGAACAGGCCTAATATGGCCTTTGTGACTTGGGTTGTCCAACAGAGCTCCCAAACGGAATGAACTTATGACAGTTCTGACTGTGATTGCCTCCATTTTTACCTCTACTGCTGTTCTGGTGATTCAGATTCTTAGCTTTAAGTGTATTTACCAAAGTTTTCTAAATTATGTGATGACTTCTAAGGTTTCAAAATTTTATTTTGCTCTGAATTTGGATGAAAAGGTTAAATTCAGGATTTTTCACTAAAATATTTTTAGTCATATAGTTTGGCAGTTAAGTCAAATAACTTCAATGAGGAGATCTAATGTTAAGTCTTTGTTTCACCGTATGTGGAATACAGACATCAACCAGAATTTCCTGAATCTGATATGAAATTTTCAAGAATCACAACCTGTCTTGTTTTTGTGGACGACAGAGGGAAAAATAAGGAGATGAGGAAAAGATCTGACCCTTGTTTTGATATGTTTGTTCTGATTTTAAATGTTTGTTTTCGGCCCTACGCAAGTTAAGCATCCTTCTTATTGAAAAAGAAAATTTAGCTAATTTCTGGTGGGAAAAACACTTAAAACATACTTTTATATGAAACATTTTATGACTGATTTAATGTTTTTAACCTTTATTTTTGCTTTCAGTTTTAATTGCAAATTACAAAAATGACTATGGTAAAGCCACAAAATCCAAACTCATATGAGAAATAAGAAACCCTGAGAAACATTAAAATTTCCATAAAAAATGGAATAATTCAAAACATAAGGATAAAATAATACCAAAGTGCTTTTTGACACGGTCCATATTCTAGGCTTAGGCATTCAAAAATTTAAACTAATGTGTTTTGGTTTTTTTTTTTTCTGGTTTTAGATCACTGGTTTTACGCTACAATTTGCAAAAAGGCTGCAAGTAAACCTCCTTGTGAAGCCTGCACCAAAAATTGAGTAAGTACTACTTCATTATTTTGTTTTTAAATACTTTTTTCAAACGGGCCATTTGGCCTACGAGTGTCGGTAGAAATGGCTGGGAAAAGAAGGAATAAAAATACTTTCCCAAAGCCTTTTCATCTTTCTTGCAAAAATTTCAGTCATGACTTTTCAGAGAATTTAAATTTCAGCAAACGAGCAAGCCTTCTTAAGCAAGGCACTGCCTAAGTATTTCAACACACATTTGATTTCCCCACAGAAGTGTACAGGGCAGCATGTTCTTAAAAATAACATTCTTACAAAACCTAAATGGGGGCCATGAGGATGATCTAGAAGGCAAAATGTATTTTCTGTAATAAATCCAGTGAGAGAGAGCATTTATGTTTGCTCTGTCAATAGATGGATTTTATCACAAGGGTTGACGGGTCTCTAGCTGCTTCTTTTCATTGGACAAAATGTACATATACAGATGTGCATTTCTGGATCCTATACATCTGGCAGGCGAACACCACACAGATCTTCAGAGCCCTCCCCCAACACCTAGCTGTGTCCAGCTTTTTCCTTCTGACTACCCACATATGGAAGACTAGACAGAAGGAGATGGTTGCTGATATGTAAAATGGCAGCTATTAATTGTAGGCTTATTTTTTCAGTCCAAAACTATACTAAAAAGGTACATCTGGAAGGTAGATATGTAGTTAGAGGAGAAGAAAAATATGTAAGTAGAGACTGGGTTTATGCACCAGACTAAAGCTAACATGCTGTACTTATTTTATTTTCTCATTTCAGAGCATTATCAAAAGTCAAAAAACCTTATATTTTTCCTCTTCTTTGGCTAAATGAGGTTAGTATATTTTCTGTCTATCAATCTTCACTGTTTAAAAAAAAAAAAAAAGGAAAAAAATTGACCTAGCTTTTTCAGTCTTGGTGCCCTGAAATTGGGCAATTAAACTCATGCTGTGATTTGCACACACCAAGAATATATTCAGCAAGTGTGGGCTTGCATGCTTACCTTGCACTGACATTTTTCTTGCACTGTTTCAGTCTGCTGTTATTGGAGATGCGAAAGCAGAAATGTTCAGAAATAAAGTCACCGGTCGGGTCCAGATGCTGAGTGTGCTGCAGATGGTGTTGATGATTGCAGGTTCTGTGCTGTTCCTGGCGTTCATGGGTTCCTATTTCATATGCAGATCAAAGAAGTTAAAATAAGTAAGTAAGCACTAATGGCTCAGTCCTCAGCAGTAACTTTTCCTCAGGGTTTCAAGAAATTCAGAATCATTACCTATTTAGCAGTTGTTATTTTTTAAGTGCTAGTAAATTCAGCAGTTATTCTGTGGGAAATCATCCAGATAATTTAGCTAATGTTTTCAAATTCTCTTCCCAGCCTTAATCTTTCAGGATGCTCTCAACACATGCAGGAGAGGGTACTGAGAACTATATCAGAAGACCAGCATTTCTTTTTATTCCAAAACACAACGTGAATGTTGTGCATTTATGAAAACAGACAATTTATCCAAGGCTGCTAAACTGTTCAGAGGTACCCTCTAGTACTTCTCCAGGACAGAGGCCACACAGCTGCAGATTCCCATGTTCTTCCAGGACATACCCTTGCCGGGCGTTCAGAGAACCCACTGTAAATGACAATTTTTATTGAGTGTAGGATAGGATTTCTCAATTCTTTCTCTCAGTTGTCCACCGCTATCATGTTAGTCTAAACACTGCCTGAACATACCTGGCCTACTAAGACTAAATATACTCCCATCATGGGTAGAATAACCACATGGTGGATTATGCAGTGA
>NW_009260669.1:676729-725706 GCF_000687185.1 Egretta garzetta
GAATGTTATGGTGAAAAGTATGCTGTAGTAAAGAGACATTCTTAAGAAGAAGACTTACCTCATCACATGCTGAATTCTGATTTTATTTCACTACAGGTAACGAAAGACTTCAGAGGTAGGCAATGTTTAATTGAAATTTCAGACAAGCAGCATGCTAAAATTCAGAGACAAAAGGTAGGATTCAAGGCACAGTCAGTCCACTTGTTTTGGAATTCAGCACAATTTTCCATTTTGAGAAGACCAACTCACTAACCCAAATAAGCTGATGTTTCCAAAGGTCCACACTTCTGACATCACTAAAGAGGCCACCATGGAAACTATGCTTTCAAATGACTTCCATTATTTGAACCTTGCTACAGATTTTAAATGACATTCAAGCAGACTGAAGTTGAGATACTGTTGGATTTTAGTCCACCTTCTGCCATTTATGCAATTTGCTACTTTTTTTCTTCTGGGATTTGCAAGACAAATGAGAGCCATTTGCTGATGTTCTGTCTCTGAGCACAAGCTGGGAATGACAACGCGTTTGAGCTCATGCTGTGCTCTAGATGCTCTTGTTGCAATGTTTCTTTCTGTTCCTTCAAGGAATGGAAGCTGCTGCAATAGAACTGTTCTCCGCCCTCTCTTCAGGGATGTGAATTGCGTTGAATGTGGAGTTTATTATGGAAATTACTAACTGTAATACGTGAAGTTAATAAAAGACTTACTAAAATATGTGGTTTATACATTTTATATGGAGGTGGCTCATAGACACACCACAGTCATCCATATGTTGATGGAGCTCGTCGACATTTGGCTCCACAGCTGTTTATGATCTGAGCTACTCCTTAACTCCCAGCCTGCCCCACTGCTCTTACTGTTGCCTCCTGTGTGCTTTTCTTTCTGGCTGTTGCTTGAACACCAGCCTCTGCTCTGCCCTAACCCCACTTTGCCCAAGGCCTCCCTTAGGGAATGATCTCATGTCACCTTTAGGGTCAAGAGAAAATATTCCAGAATGCTTCAGACACAGAAAGGACTGAGAGAGTGATTTTGGTCAAACATCAGAGGGTTCTACTTCCTTGCTACAGAACATAAATGAAAACAGGTAGCCCCAATTCTTTACTGATAAACCATCTGCCACAAGGAAATTTATGCAACCGTTCATTTAATGAGTTGCATCAGCCTGTAGACAGGTAGCAAACACTGCCATCTGCATAAATGGTTTCCTTTTTCATTTAATCTGAATGCTATATCTTAGAAATGAGAGTCAAGGGGGAATATATTGATTCTTGTGGGGCCTCTTCTTTTCCCATGGACTCACTGAATTCAGAACGAGAGGGTAAGCTCAGCATTTTCCAAGATTTCTTCTTGGATCTTTTGGCCCCTTAAATAAGAGCTGCAAAGAAAAAGGAAGGTAAAAAATAGACAGCCTCTCATAGCCTGGTGTTTGGAAATAGCGCTACAACAGACTTTAAACCAGAAAGGTTTATCTTGCTAGTAAAGGACAACATCTCTCACCAGTTACCTTTAGTAAGGTATTTTCACCCTTTGGAAATAAAGCAAAAACCAGAACAGAATAAAATGCTGCTGTTTTAAACCCATGTTCCTTGTGGACAAAGTTGTGTAGCTATAGAAAGAGCTACAGAGATCCCAAGGGATTATTCTTGAAGGCAAGGTCTATGTGGTGTATGTGGCTACACTCTCTTTTTCCAGCTGTGAGCTGGAGATGCAAAGTAGCAGGGCAGGAGATGTGAAGGAGGTGTGGCACTCTAGAGAAGCTTGAGTGACTGTGCTTGCTAGTCAACAAAAAATAAGACCTTTCTCTCATCTCTGCATTATTGCTGGTGTCATATGTGATGCTCTGTTCTCATATTAGTCTGGGGACAGTTTGACACGGTTGAAGGCATCACTAGAGTCTTATAGCCTGGTCAAAAAAGTATGAGGACTACTGAAGTCATTAAGTCGCCTTCTCCTCTGAAACACACAGGGGTCTGCTGTGGTTCAAGATTTGACACCAAGTTTTTATAATAAAAATAGTCTTTTGTGCCAGAATCTAAAAGTGAGATCTTTTCACCTAAGGAACAACAGCGATGCTCCTGTCGTTTCTGATACACCAGCATTTCAGCTTCATTTTCTTTGGCTTCAAGTCCATTGTCAGCAAGTTAGCGTTTGCTCTATTAGTTTAGTGCTATGTGGTGCTCCAGCAGCAGTGATCCAGCAAGTCAGGCCATGATTTTAAATGTCTCAGGGCCCAATTTTGCATGCGCACAAATACGTTTGTTCATATGTATAATCTCATTGATCTCAATGGAGGTTTGGACTTTTAAACTATGTTCAGCACCTAGACTGCACTTGAACTGTGATTACTAGTTATTGTATCCAAAGCATTGGTTACAGTTATTGTTAATTCATGTTATCAAGGCTAATATTAAGTATTTACATTTGTTCAAACAGTGCAGGATAAACATTTGTTAAAAATGTTAAGGAACTCAATACAAATAAAATAAAGCTCAAACACTTCCTTCTGAGATCCTTATGTCTAATTGTAAATAAAGTCTTCTGTGTTGGATAATGAACCTCTTGTGTTTCTTTTCATGATATTTTGGGTGTTTTTTCCTAGTGATTGATTTTATTAATTGATGAATAAGCGAGCTTACGGCTAACCTTGTTGTGTCAGTGTACCCTGGCACATCACGGCTGCTTAGAAGTGCATACCATGTTTGATGTTGCCCCATGATATACTATAAATACCAGTGACATACAAAATTTATGCTCTGGATTACAAAAAGGAGGAGACTTTGTGGGCAGAGCTGAGCACCAGCATGTCTAAACTGAAGCAATTCTAAAACAATCCCAGGAAACCAAGTTCAGAGCGAGACCTGCTTTCAACTCCCTTGAGCTGGATGCGTTGGCAGGATGGTATTAGCACATCCAGCAGCACATTGCAACATCCTTTGCTGTCTCTGCTGGCCTGGCAGGTTGGGTGGGAGGGGAGCCCGGCTACACTCACATCTCACGTTCCCCGCCCACCCCAGGTCTGTAGTGGTGAAAATCACTGGTGAAAATCAGACCTGACCCAAGATCTAACAGCCTATATTCTTACACACCAGAGGAGGTGTGCCAGCTTTTGATCTCAAACTGGTTATGCTTTCAAAGTCTTTCTTAAAACCTGTTCTTCTCACCTAGCCTACCAGTGTCTGTTAAGGTAATGTAAACATGCTACTGCACTCTGAAAAAGAAAGAAAATTTATGTTTTCTCTGTTCTTTTAACTGTGAGACTAGGAAAGGAGTTGTTTTATTCATGGGTGTACACATCAACTGTATTTAAAAACACAATGAATTTAATAACTAATATGTTTACAGCTTTTTTTTTTAGTAGCCCTATAAAACCAAAAACCAAAGAGGCATATAACTCACGCTTACCAAATGCAAACTGCATTTATAAATAGATGCTCTTCATTTTCTGTTCTCTGTCCCCTCTTTGCATACCAGATAACTCTGATGTTCTGTGGTTGCACGCTCTCCCAGCAGTACCCAAAGGAGCCCACTCAGCCAGCACCAAGCTGGGACCTTTCCTAGCTCTACTGTCTAAAACAGAAATGAAATGCTTTGCAGTAGGCGCCACCCAAAGGGCATACAGTTTTTGACAGGTTCTCTTGCTTCATTTCGGCATAGGCAGTGAAAAATAATGCTGGCTAAAATTCATTGTTGCTTCCTCTGCCAGTTGACATCACCAGAAATAATTGCATCACTTTAAAACTAGTGTGAGAAAAAAACACATCCTAAGTGTCTGCTGAATGACAGTCAGATGCAGCGCTAAGACAGATATTTGGTGCCCATTAATATTCCAGAGTGTTTTCCTAAGGCCAGGGTTTCCCTTGAGTTCTGTGAATGGGTGTTTTACGAAATGCTTGATGTAACCAGGTGCACCCAGATTTTTCAGGACTCTATTTCTTGCCCAGCATCCCTTGTGTAACACCAAGGAATTGTGGACAAATCAGGACTTAAATAAAGCCATGTGTGTGCTCTTTTATGTGGCTTTGGTTTTGGATGCACCTTAAAAACATTTGCAATTTCAGCCTTGCTGAATATTGCATATATTTCCATGTAGGACTTGGGAAGCAACATTTTTTCCCTTACTTTTTCCTTGTAATTTTTCCAAATGGAAAGCCCACATATGTGAATGCTTCTAAAGGTAAATTTCTACACTGACACTTTTTTTCATGATAGGAGCTACAAGACGATTGGCACTTCAAACCAGCAGTGGATGGTAAAGGCTGCTGGAGGTGCAGGTGCTTTTGGGTACTGACATAAAAATCGAGACATTTCCTGTGTTTTTACCACAAATGTGGAAGCATATCCTGCTCTGTGCATTCACTTTACAAGTTGTTTATCTTTGCAGTGGTCAAACACTGGGTCTGCTTTGAGAAATCAGAAGTTACCACTACAATTAATGAACACGGATGGAGACACGCACAGAGAGTGACTGTGATGTGGCAGCAGCTGCATTTTATTCTGCAGTCTTGACAACCTCAGTCTGGTTGTCTTCAGAAGGATAAATTGAAGAATACTGTTGACATTCATGGACTCACTGACAGAAAACAAGGACAAAAGGGGAACCGGGGACCTCTAATTATTTCTATTTTTCCTATGAGCAATGGGGAAAAGCACTAAGAAAGAACTTTTGTCAAAGCATATACTTTAATTCAATGACAAGTCAGTGCAGTTAAGAAGTTAATTCAGGAAATCTATTCCAGCCGCCATCTAATCTTCAAGGCAGCAGACAGAGACTTTTCTGAGCACCCAGGAGCATCACCTGCTTTGCTGAATAGATATACATACATGTCTCCTGTGTAAGATCTTTTGGCACTCAGTACAATCCTGAAAGAGCCATATCTATAATCTCTTTCCATAGCCTCATTTTTCAGGACTGGGCTCTTTAACAGAGTTGCTGGGCTGAAGACAAGGCCGAAAGAGAGGTAATGAGTACAAGAGGCCACAAAAATCATGTAGGAGGTTAGATGGCAAGACTTTTGGCTAGCTTTGGCAGAGTGCCTCTGAGACAGCTTGCCTTTGCATATCCCCATCTCAGGTACCCAATCCTCCCTCGCTGAGCAGCCAAGTTACCTTATTCATAGATCATAGAATCATAGAATCCTAGGTTGGAAGGGACCTCAAGGATCATCTGGTCCAACCTTTCTAGGTAAGAGCACAGTCTAGACAAGATGTCCCAGCACCCTGCCCAGCTGAGTCTTAAAGGGTCCAATGTGGTGGAGTCAACCACTTCCCTGGGGAGATCATTCTAATGGTTGACTGTTCTCTTTGTGAAAAATTTCCCTCTCGTGTCCAGTCAAAATGTCCCCAAGAACAACTTGTGTCCATTCCCCCTTGTCCTCTCCACGTGACTCCTTGTAAAAAGGGAGTCTCCATCTTCCTTGTAGTTACCCCTTAGGTACTGGTACATGGTGATGAGATCCCCTCTAAGCCTCCTTTTCTCAAGGCTGAACAAACCCAGCTCTCTCAGCCTGTCCTCATATGACAGGCTTCCCAGTCCTTTGATCATCTTGGTGGCCCTTTTCTGGACCCCCTCCAGCCCGTCCACATCTTTTTTTGTATAGTGGGGACCAGAACTGTACACAGTATTCCAGGTGTGGTTCCACACCTGGAATAGATACAGGACTAGATACTTAAAATTTAAATCCTTTGCTGTTCTTGCTTCACAACTGAGCTCTTTTATGAAACCTCCCCTAAAGCTCTTTGTAGGCAGGAGACAGAAATGAATGAAGAGAATACCCGGCTAAATAATTCAGGAGCAGATTTCTATTAACTCTTCTTGCTAATCTCTTCTGAGCTTTTTTACAGCCACTTCTTGGATGTTCAAAAATAGTGTTTAGGAAGAAATAATTTCTTGCAGCCCCAAAACCTGAATAGCATGTTTATATATAAAAATATGTATTTTAAAGTTTTGACGGTATTGAATCTTTTGGTCCACATGCACCGATGCGGCAAAACTTGGGAATGCAATACACCTACCACAAGCGCCAGCGATCAATACTTTACAACTCACTGAGTCACTGTTCACAGTGTAGGAGTAATGTGCAAAGCATGGAGCAATCCCAGAGGCAAACAGTGAATAATTTTGAATGAGAAATGAGAGTTACACATTTGCATTCTATTTGCAAGCAAATGCTAAGCTGAAAGAGGAAACGCTGTGCAAGGCTTGCCTTCAGCTTGTCCTTTCTGTATTTACAGGGGCCACACAGAGCTCTTCCCTGGGTTCTCCTACACCCAGGAAAGGAAAATGGAAGGGGAGAGCTTCACATTTCTCTTGCTGTTCCCTCACAACATTGATTCTTGCTCCTTTAGAAAAGGAGGGGTGAGACTGGAGATTTTTATGAAGAATTTCCTGCTGCCATTACATAATAACCCCACAACTGAACATTTTCAAAAACTCTCCTTACTTTTATACATGTTTAGTGCTGTGCAGCTTAACTTCCAGGCCTCACCACGCAGTTTCTGCGATGCGCACTAGATGGCAATGCAATATCTAGGCTGACAGTCCCAAATTCTCCAAATGGCCTGTCCAGGGCAGCTCACCCTGCACCGGGGTTTGGGTGGATACACTTGGATGTAGCGAGACTTCAGCTGAGGCCCCTTTTGTCACATTAATCTGGAGCATAAAATAAGCATTGCATCACCACCTCACACAGCTTGGTAGTGTTGCAACTGTTACCTAATTCGTTTATATATGTTAGCATATGGCTTCCACAAAAAATAGATATTATAGAGATTTTTTTTTTTTTTACAAAGCTTCATTTCATCCTGTGAAGAAATTGTGAAATACTTGAACTGGGAGAAATCACGTAGCCTCAGGCCTGAAAACAACATAAAAGATGCTCCACTTGCTGTTTGCCAGCTGCTGCAGACCCTGGTCTCTGCTCAGAGGGCCATGAAGAACATGAGAAAGCATGCAAGACCTTCATGCTCAGCAAACCCAATTGCTGCCCCTTAGAATCATAGAATGTTTTGGGCTGGAAGGGACCCCTAGAGGTCATCTAGTCCAACCCCCCTCAGTGAGCAGGGACACCGCTAACTAGATCAGGTTGCTCAGAACCCCATCCAACCTGGCCTTGAATGTTTCCAGGGATGGGGCCTCCACTACCTCTCTGGGCAACCCGTTCCAGTGTTTCACAACGGTCACTGTAAGGAATTTCTTCCTTATATCTAGTCTATACCACCAGAGCAACAACTCCCACTTTCCAAGACTCCTCCTTTTTAATATCCCCATTTTCCATCCATAAAACTCACCTTCCCTGATTGTCTCTGCTTCCTGTGGCTATGAGGACATCTGGCTTGAGCATTTGAGCTCAGTTTTACTTACAGTGCTGACATGTCTAGTAATTGCTCTGTATTTGTGTAGTTTTGTATTTAAAATATTTGCTTAAATATGATTACAGGATCCCTCCTGGATTTTCTGTTGTAAATCAAGGCTCTAACCATTAACTGATATGCTGCCTTTATTGCAGGACATGTTTTGGTTGTAGAGAAAGGAGGTTACGATTCTATCTCTTGTGTCTGAGAGGAACACATGTATTACAATGAAAGTAGCTAGATAGATAGTTGTATACTGAGACAACATATTTGCACAGATAATAAAAATATCCAATTAATGGGGTTGCCATGATAGCAGCCCTGAATGACAGGAACTAGAAAACCCATGTAAACTTGACTCTGTAGCCTACCTTCAAAAATGTGTCTGCAGGGTGGTCTGTGGGGTTTACTGAGTGAGCAGGTTATGAGCCAGTTCTGATCCCCATTGTCAAGCTAATAGTGCAAGCCCTGATGAGAACCTCAGCAACCTGGTTCTAGAAGTTAGATGACAGATAGGTCAAGTCCAGCTGAAATTATGGTTAGACCACTATTTACCTGTAGCCATTATTATGGAAATGAAGTATCCATCTGTGTGGATTTCTTGTCTTTAGGCATAAGGTATGTATACTTCCTGGAGTTAGGAAGACTGGACAGCAGCTTATCTTTTATTTAGAAAATCAAACTTACAAAAAAAAAAAGTGTTATAAATTTTTCCTTACCTGACCATGTTTTTGAAACTAAAAATATAAAAAATATAAAAGTTATTTGAGAAGGCTTCTGAAATGATTTGTTAAAAATAGGTTTTCCTCAAAAGATTTTTTTAAATAGTAATTTGAAATAACTTCTTGGTATTGATATAATTCAGGGAAGAGATGAGAGATTTTGAGTCCCCCCTGAACTTCAATCATATTAAAATTGAAGATATCATCAAAGAAGGAAAAATAAGGTTTTGTTGGGTTTGATCACATCTTTTGCCAGGACTGATTATTTACAGGTGTGCCAGAGGAGTGATATGTATATATGTATGTATGTATGTTTTTATACACAATTACTGACCAAAGGAGACATGTTGGAATCTGTGCCTGATGAGTCTATGATCTCTCATCCCAGTGACATAACATCCTAATACCTAGGTGAAACCATTTCTTGTAACACTCAGGAGACCCTTTATAATGATAGATGATCAGTTTATTTTTCAAATTCAAATCATTTGAATTATATGGACAGAGAGTCGGTACTAGACTCTCAGTTATTCCTCAGAGAAATAAGGACCAAGATGTTACATCAGAAGTTACCCATGTTGCTAAACAGACAAGGTGCCAAATGCTGGGCTTGATCAAGTTTCCCTCTCTGTTAATATTTGCAACATGCATGCATGGATGTCCTGAAGATACGGTTTCTGTCGACTGGCCTACATCTGGTATAAGGAGGATATTGGGTGTAAGTGTGTCCAACTGTCAGTGTATGTTATGGAATTTTCTGGTAACAATTATAGCATGAGGATTTCATCCTAAATTTTACAGTCATTTGGTATAATATTTCTCTTATGGCCTTTTCGTATATACAATTACCAAACTGGTCTTTTCTTATATTCTAAATAAGAAACCTCTACCTTTGACTGCGATTATTTTTTGGCACACCTGCTTTTCACTGAAGAAAAATGTTTTAAATATCTTTACCCACTGAACTTGGCATGGAGACGATCCTGCAGGGAGCTGGTACCGTAGTGAAGGTTTTTGTGCATTTCAAATGTTGATTTAGAAACTTGTATCCATTATTCAAATTAGCTCTCCAAATTAACTTTGCAGCTTGTCTTGCCTGATTGAAGCTTGGCGCATGGTAGCTTGGTGTCCCTGCTGAAGACTAGGACTTCATGCTGAGTGCCTGAAGGGCAAGGAGAATATTTCCAGGTCTGAGGAGGTGGTGGAGGCGTGTTAAAATGACAGATATGCAATGTGTATTAAGCTCTCCATTACTGGCTTTGCCAAAGAAGATTTCATAGGCAGCTGCCATCGCATGAATTCATCTCCAGCTGCTGACTCACCAGGGAGTGCACACAGCTGCTGATATATAAAATACTGCCTTTCGCTACTTCTGACCCCCTTGGTCTGCTTTCTCCAGCCCTTGGCAGTGGCCATTGCCGGTTCCTCCAGACAAGCTTTGTCAGCTGACAAACATGCAAAAAGCTGCATTGTGAAGCAGACAGTTGCTGTACATGACATCATTACTGCATACCCACATAAATAAGAAAAAAAAAAGTAAAATTGCACCACCTGATAAGGCTGGAACTCTCCATTACATCATCTGCAAACACACCCATTACATTGTATACTGCATCACACCCTCTTCACCTATTTCTTCTGCCTTGATAACCACCCATTGTTTTGCTAATGACTGTTTTCCAACACTGTGCACAACTGCACCTGAAACCCCCAACTACTCAGGGTGGTAAAGTCAGATAGCTGGCGGTGAGACAACAGAAATGCATTTGAGAAGATAACACATACCATGGCCCTTCTGCTGGGCACAGCCCCACACTCTTGACCAACTTTCCCATCATAACTCAACAAAGTGAAAGTCAGTGCAATTTGGGAAAAGACATACAAACCTGCTGGACATACTCTTATCTTTTTTTCCTGCATAACTCAGACCTGTATACAAGACTGATAATGTCTCTAAGTACCCGCCAGCCCCTTTGCTTCCAGAACTCCATGCTTCAGTGCAAAAAATGCATGTCTAGGACTTTTCCACATGGGGTATTAGTGATTTACTCAGTGTGTTCCAATAGTTTGCTCAAAGCATGGGGCAATGTGTTGGCGCAGAGAGATGCAGGGGCTGAGGCTGGGCAACCTAGATGCGCTGGTAGCCAGAGAGGGCACAGCCCGCCCCTGGGGAAGGGCACAGGCTTTTTCAGGTGCCATCAATTTCTGAGCTTTACGGGATTAGGAAAAGGATTTTAAGAGAGTCATGGATTTCTTGGCAGGATTGAGGTATTTTAATAACTGCAATATCACAGGATAAAAAACTTTTACTCATTTTCTAGGCCACAGTCCCAGCTCTTGGTGGTCACAGGAGGACTCAGACCTGCACTGCCCTCAGGCTGCAGTCCTGTTTTCAAGAGCTTAAACCTTCACATACCGGGCATTTAAAACCCAAATGTTCAAAGAGACCTGATCACTGAAGTACTGCTTACACCTATGACTCCTATTCATTTCAGTGTGTCTTAAATAACAATTACTCAGCTACCCCTGGATCGTGGGCCCAAGGCTCAGGTTGCTCTGGTTTGTAAAGAGCCCTGAAAATCTGACCCCAGAGGGATCGATCATGAGGCCTACCAATACCCACCTAATGAAAAAGAGCAACTGATAAATATAACCCAAAGCTAGACTGCAACAGGTGCCATTTAAAGAGTCCAGGTTTGGATTTCAAACCATGTGTGAGCTACTGCAAATGATGACCTGGTCTACTTTCAAATAGGTGGACCACCCCAGCTCCCACAAATTCAATGGAAATCTTTCTGTTAGTGGAGTCAGTGTCGGTTTGGGACATTTTACCTTAATGAAAGGTGTCTTGCAAACAAAAATTCATCTGCTTTGTTTCATTTCTATGTTCGGAGGTTGAGTGTTGCAAACCAGAAGGTATGAAAGCAGCAAGCATTTAGTGAAGATCCAGATAATGCTTCCCAGTAAAAGTTTTTGCTCTTTCTTGTATGCATTTTTCTACTGAAAATCAGTGGTGTGTAGTCAAAAGTTAATAAATGTACCAGCTTTCAGCATCTGGAGAAATCATAGTCCAAGATAAATTGTATGCTTCACATATTGTTTAGCTCTGGTGTGGTCACTTGATTCCTGAGGAATGAACACATTCTGTGTGTGTAGGACAAACTCTTCACCCTAAGAATGCAATCTAGCAAACACCAGCTGTTTAGGGTTTTAGCCAACAGAACAGGAGGAAAAAAATAAAATAAAAAAAGCTAGAAATCTGTATTTACAGCTGCATTAACACTTAATACCATGAATTTCTTTCAGACTCAGAACAAAACTGACCTTTAAGAGTAGCAAACTTGGAATACAAATGTAAAACATGGCCTGATTATGAAAGCTCTGATATAAAGCAGGTTTTATTCTTACAGCGCTTGTCAAGCCCTCAGCTTGGAACTGCAAAGCTCTTTGGTTGCCATGCTTTTCCAGGCAGACGATAAATCTGCCTGCTTTGTGCAGTTTGATATGACAGCATGGCTCGTGCGACTCTTTTAAGCAATGAAAATATGTCTGAGACCACAAGATTGTGTCACAGATAGAGGAGCTCCCACTTGCACTGTTTTTTTCACAGGGACGCTAAGGGTATTGAAAAGCTCCTGGCTCCTGCACATATGGTCATTTATTGATTGGCTTCATAGATCCAGTTACAGCAAATGACATTATATGCCCTCCTCCCTAATTAGTTAATGAAATCCCCTTGGGCTGCAACAATTTCCATATCAAAGTGGGTGGTTCATGCATAAATATAATGACTGGAGCTGAAGCAATCCTTTTAAAAGCAGAAGCACAAGGCCAAAGGCCATTTCCTACACTTAAATTAGATAATTTAAAATCAAGTTGGATCAGGTGTTGCTGTGGTCATAGAGCTGTGCTGGGCAGTCTGAATTACTCTGTCAGAAAGAACGTTAGGGCTGTACATCTCCTCTGCTTGTAGTGGTCTGGAAGCCGGGAAGGGTGGAGGAGGCTGTTCCTGGGAGCAGCTCTCCAGCAGCACAAAGAGGTCAATGATCATCCAGGTATATCCACCAGAGTCAAGCAGCTTGGTCCTCACTGCAGCCTTTCAACTGTCCTGCCCTGTGACTCCTTCTGCCTCTTATCTGCCTTGCTAACCTAGATGGAGGATGTCACTTATGTATTTGTACAGGGCCAAGAGCAAAAAATTGGTGCTCTGGCCTGGGGCCTCTAAGCACTATTACAGTACAATATGGAGGAGGTTGATACTCTTCAGTTAGAGCATGCTGTCTTTCACCCAAAGCCAAGGGAAGAGGGCGATGAACCCAGGGCACTTGCTGTTCATATCTTCCAGAGCATGCCCTTGAGTAAGCTGGCACATATGAAGTGTTCTAGCTGATCCATGGTGTTGGTGTCACTGCTCTTCCTCCCTTCCAGTGCCTGACTCTTCAGTTATCCCAGGAGGCAGCTGTGCTGAGGCTTATCTCACCTACTGTTACATGTCCTTACCATAGGTACTATAACAGCACATTACACCCTCTTTCTAGTTGATGGACAAAAAGAGGCACTTGTGAGTCATGATTCCTCTAAGCTTAAGGCTTGTGATGAGACATGCCACAAATGACAAAGGCTTATGTCTAACATTTTAACCAAGGAATTGAAAAAAGTCACTCATATGAATGCTTCCCCTCTTAATAGTTGGTGTGTTTAGAACTGCCCAGCACTAGAGAGAAGGTTTCAGATTTTATTTTGGAATTAATCTTTCAAGTTGCCATGTGTGCCATAGGATCTAGCTTCAGGAGAACTGTCTCTTCAGTATGTTGCATCTGGCTCTGGATACCTAAATTAAAAGTCCCATCTGACCTAAGTGACATTTCCTGGCACAATCAGCTAAGCTTCATCTGCCCATGTGTGAGCACACTACTTACCTAAGCTCTTGGGATTTTTGAGGATTTCCACAGCAAATATTATTCGGATTCACAGAATATGAGCCTGTAGTTGTTCTCAGACTATATGCAACCCCAGTTAAACACATTCAGGGAAAGACCCCTGCCCTCCTCCCTTTTCAGTCACAGGGTTAACTCAAACGCCAATCCCTCCCCAACCCCAACCAGAAGCTATTATAATCCACTTCTCTCAACCAACCTGAGGCTAGCTCCCTCGTTGCATCTTGGGCAGGAGTATCTAAGTCTCTCTTGCTGAGGCTGGTTGGCTTTGCATGGAAAAAGAGAAGAAAGGAAAAAAGAAATTTCACAAGCCTCAGTAACACAGTGCTCAGGACTGTCACCTGGCAGCAAAACCAACAGTCTGCTCTCTTTGAGTGTTGAAACTTCCCTTTTGTACAGATTGCACTGAAAATCCAGCCCAGAGCCTCTATCTAATTCCTACTACATGGAACAGCCCAAAGTTGTAGCCTGAGACTAGCACAAGTACAACATCTCTCTTGCTCAAAAGGGAGGACTGACATAAGCAAATCCTACGTGAATGAATCAACGAGTTCTGCATTCATGTGACAGGTCCTTCTGCAATAATTTGAAACTTACTCCTCCAGAAAGTGTTTTAATGTTTATTTGAAAACCCTTTGACCTTTATAGAGGTATTGTTTTTCTCAGAAGATAGGGCAATAAACAGCTGCATCAATATTTACCTTAGCAGAAAAGTGTTTTCTCTGTGTCATTTCTCTTCTTTTTTGTGTTTTCTCCAGCCCAAGCAAAAAACCATCTCTTTGTTTCTTTAGTTTTCAGATAGGAGGGAAATTTTGCTGCTATCTTGCAAATACGCAACCACGTTCACAGCAATGGCTGAGGTGTAATCAGCTTTCTGGTGTTGCTGGAAGTCGCTATGTGGTGGTGGGCATGCTGTGCCTGTGGGCTTTACAGCAGTCAGCTAGCACATATCAGCAAAGGTCCAACTCATCTTCCCAAGATTAGTTATAAAATACCAGCAATTGTTTGCTTACAAGCAGAATATGAGGATGATATTGGTACACATTGCATTTATTTGTCATAACTCATTTTTCAGCAGTTCAGCCCCTTTTTTTTTTTCTTTGTGAAAAGGCCAGTATGCAATTTGGGGTCAGTGGTGATAAGAGAAGTTGAAAATATTGGAGGTTAAACATCCTCTGAGACTTACATTTTTATTTCAGCTGTTGCTGTGCGTGTGTAGCTGTCCACAGAATAGAGTGTGAGATCTGGGATGACACATTCATTTTGAATTGCAACCAATTTTCTGACCAGCCAAATGAAAATACAAATTTAGGCTGTGCTCAACCGTCTCTGCAGCTCTCCCTTATTAATTACATCACATGTTTGTTCGAGTTGGCAGACCCAATTGAGTTACAAACAAACAAAGAAAAACACAGAACCACCCTTCAAAGACAGCTTGGGAGGCCAAGGGTCAAGATTTGTGGCAGCAAGGAAAATTAAACTGCACAACTGGTACAAACTCCTATATCACGGAAGACAAAATAACCTCCAGAGATACAAAGTACTGGTATATTGCCAAGCAGCTGTATCCTATAGCAATGGAAGAGATTTTTAAAAATTAAAATTTTAAAAATTTCTATCCTTAAAATCAACTCAATATTTTGTTAATGAAGGACTGTTAATAGTTTCTGATCCAGGGCTGGACTGTAGAACTGATTAATTTTACAATTTTTGAGCGTGGAGGCACACTGCAAACCCAAGTTTTAAGTACTCCCTGACCAACAGTAAGGAGAATATGAGCCATATGCCAGTTAATGCAATGCAGAAGCATATTCTAGCACCATCTAGCCAACTTCAAAGGCAACTTCAAGTCAGCAAATAGGCCCTGACTGGCACATATCATCAAACCGGCAATTAACCGTTTTGGTATAGTTGGTGGACTAAACAGCATGGTTACAGACAGCTGGGGTTGCAAAGTCATGCACGTCTTCCAGTTTGGTTCAGGGCTGAGTCCACTCCTGAAAAAATGTGGTTCTTTCTGTAAGAGGGAACCTCCAGTGATGAAACTGTTCAGCTATCTTACTTATTGCTCAGTGCGGAGGAAATAATCCAGTTATTTGGGGATATGAGTGGTTTGGGGTATGGAGATGATGGAGAGGAATAAAACTGCCACAGTTATGACTGAGATTTGTCAAATAAAATCAACAGCGGGGTGCATTTTACTTTTCTGTTTTACTACATTTACGTTTCTCTTTTACTGCGTAATAGTAGAAACTGTAGGGGATTATTTAATTCTGATTTTTTCTAAGTACTACGGAACCCATTTTTCTCTGGCTATTTTTTAAAATACACCTTCAGAATAATTTCTCATTACTCTGTGTTTGCAACATCCTGACTTTGCATATGGTTACTATGGCCACAGTAACGTAAAATAAATAACACAGAAAATAAAGTGTTCTTCTCAGTGACTTGGAATGAATTGATGAAGAGAGGATATAGAGCACCCACTATCAGGTGGTGAGAAAGATTTCAAATGCGGAAGACCCTGGACACAGGAAAAAGGACGCTGAGCACAATTCTCAGAAAGCCAAATCCCATGGGCCTCATTCAGCCCTCACTCATCCAAGCTGAGTAACTACCGTCAGTAGGAGTTTTCACTAGGAACCTGGCTTAAGGAACAGAGAAAGGGAGTACATTGGACTGGGCTGTAATTTAATATGTCTTCAAGGAAATACTTGCTGGATCTTTTCTAGGATATGGGGATGAGAATTGCTAGATGATGCTTGCATTAGCCAAGGAGGTTATGACATTGCACAAGACAGTTTTAGCATGAACTGTCTTGACTTGAATTCTGGTTCTTTCATGAATTATATATTTTCTGCTCTTTTCCAGTAGCTAAATTTCAAGTTCAAGGTATGATGTAACTTAAGGACTGTCTTGTCTAGTGAACTACAGGTGTGCAGCATGCAGAAAGCATTACAGAAACTGTTCTTCCATCTTACAGCTGAAAGAGCTCACTACTAAGCATTATTTGCAAATCAGAGCTTTCCTGGTTATTGCACCAACCTTCCCAGTGCTGTGTCCTTCTTTAGGATGCCAGTAAGTCCCGAACCTGTCCTTGTGCAACCTAGTGCTTTGTCCTGGTGAAGGGACTTAAAATAATGGCCAGACCCAACGGCTGCTTTGCAAAAGTCTGGTGATGAAAAGCAGCTGCGAACCGACTTCATCAACCAGTTAAATGCTGTTTATGACTGTTTCAGCTTTCTGGGACAGCACAGAGTAGCTGGAGTGAACCAAAGGAGAGGCCCAGAGTTGCCACTGAAGCAAAGGAAGGGGAACTGCACCATTTTCTCCTCTTCCCACGCTGATGAGCAAGGCAAAATCTGGTGTAAATCAGGTCAGGGGGATGCAGCATCTGGTATGGCATGACACTGTCTGCCACACTCAGCTCTGCCTTCGCAGCCAGTAACAGGTCAGTCAACAGCAGTTACTTCAGAGGTTTCCCTCAGAGCGAGATTTATTCTTGGCACCCAAACCTGAGTGCTCTCAGTGCAGGAAGACTTGTACCATTTCCAAGATTTCTGCTGGCTGACTTTACTGTTGGCTGGAGGATGCAGGGGAAGTTTCTGTTCAGCTTATATGGTTTTCGCCATCGTGTCGTTAGCTCCTTTCAAAATAACAGCTTGCCTTCTTGACAAGAACGAATAAACTGGCAAGGCAATTCTTTCTTTGTTAATCTCTAAATGATCTCAAGCAACACTAGAAAGTGAACCATCTCTAACTCCATTTAGGGCTTCTTGGCCGGTGTGTACTGCACCACAACAGGACCTGTGCTGGGATACCACTAGCATGCTCCAGAGGGCCAGGTGGTTACCTAATGGCAGCAAACATAATTCCCTATTTCTGGAGCCCTGGAAAATCCACCAGGCATGTTATTCTCTGCTTTAATCATTTCCTGATAGACAGCTCCAGACATTGCTAGGTGGAGGACACAGCACTGGACAGGTCCATACATAGGACAAATGCATATATAGGTAAATATCATAAATCTTTCTAATCCTTAGAAATCTTGGAAAGGGAAGAAATCTTGTGAGCTCCTTTTGTCCCATATATGTGAAGGAGGCATCTGGATTTGTTGCTGTGATAATAAAGGTGATTTTTCTCTTCCATGGCAAAGGCCTTTGATCTTTCACCCCAAAGAAACCAGTCTTAGGAACATTTTTTTTTTTGTGCTCATTGTTTTAGATAGTGTGGACTAATTCTTTTGATTATTGACCTTTCTGAGTTACTGGTAATTTAACTGAATGTAATTGCTACTGGCAATCTGTCAGATAGATCTATACAATATAATCTATTGATATTTTTTCTCTCCATCCTTTACTTTATCTCAAGTTGCTCAAAACAAAATCCTTGAGCTAGGTTACTTGTATTTTCAGGCATGAAATAAAGAATAGTCTGCAATATGAATACAGTGCCAAAAAAAAAACCAGAACAAAATGTTACCCAAATGGTTTTTGAGTGTGAACATAGACATTCAATTAAGCAGTCTGGTTCTGATCTTTGTTCTTAAGGCCAAAATGCTGCAAACATCATGGAAGTACTTCTTTATATTGTTTGTTAACTGACCCTATGAAGCAGACAAGCTTGATGAAGCTAATAACATGTGGCATCTTTTGAAGATTATAACAGGTAATGTATTTCAGAGTATTGGAGTGAATGGGGTTTGTAATTAAAACAGCTAAATTAAAGTAGCCCCTCTGGGACTACTAGCTTGAGTTCAGCTGAGAAGAGGAAAGGGAATAAAGAGTCCATGTAGAAAAGGAGGAGCAGAACCCTAAAGGAAGAAGAGCTTTTAAAAGAGGAAATGGTTGAATTTTCAACAAATATTAAGGGGGCCATAAGAACTCTTGAAAGGGCCCAACCCAATTCTCATTGTGAGCAGTGAAAGGACATTAATCTTGGTGAGTTTTGACTTATGGGAGAATTGGACTTTCAAGGCTGAATCATATTTTTCCATCATATAACAACATGCAGTAGCAAGTCAATGTTCACAGTGTTCATGTAGGACTATGGCATGTTGTATTGCTCTGTTTTTTTCTGGGGTCCTATTCCTCTCTGTCTGTTATTTTGAGCAAAGGCTTAAAAATATTGTCTTTTCCCAAATAACGATTTAGGCAGATATCATAGGTAATACTATATGTAATACTATTTTTACTGAGGTCTTATTAGACAAAGGGCCTGAAAGGTTGCTCTGTGTATCATGTCCTAAGATGTTAACTTGAAAACAGGTATAAAACCTATGTCTCTTAGGGACCTTTGAAATGGAGACAAAGCGAACAGATATTGGAAAAAGAACTACTGCAGAGACCAAGGAACAACAACTATCCAAAAGAGTTGTGAGCCTAAGGTTAAGTAAATGTATTTTTGCTTATTCTTTCCCCATGCTACATGTTGCTGTACAAGCTGCTCAGCTAGAAAACAGTCCTTCTTATTTACTCTCATTTCCAACAGACAACAAAACTGGCCATTTTTTAATTTGCTTTTTCTAAAACCTTTGAAAAAGTTTTAGGGCTTTTCAAGATGTTGGATATTTTGAAATCCCTTGGCCTAAACTGTCGTGAATGTGGAGCTCTGCAAACATTTGGGTTCATTTATAAGGCTGGCATTCAAACCAGGAGTAATGAAGCTGATACAGTGCTAAGAATACGCGAATGCTGTTTGCTCTGTAAAGCTGTATATAGAATCCAATAATGAGCCCTGGGATACAGGACAGTCTATCACTGTAAAGTAATTATTTGTTGACTGCTGAGCCAGCTGTGTTGAATTTGCGTCTTGGAGTGTTCAGAATGCCAAAGCATCTTTAAATCTCAGTCTTGAGTTTAGATTAGACGTGTTAAATGACAGCACATTTTTTATTTCTTAGACTGTGTTAGTCTTCTGATGCTAAAAGAAAACTCTTGTTGAGATAATGAAGAAGAAGGTAAGTTAGAAAGGGGAGTGATTAGAAGAAAGGGCTTTTGTCAGCTAGATACTTGTCTTTTAAAATGCTCTCAGAGATGGTAACTGCTCTACCCACAAGCTATTAATGTCTTGGGACCCTGTGGTCTGATTCTGCCCATGCTGAAATAGGAAAAGGACATACCTTAACGTTAAAGGAAGCTAAATGGATCAGCAAATACTGTGTGGAAAGAAAAGCTCCTCTGTATGCAGGGGGTTGTATGTATGCACGCATCTATCTGGAACCTGCTGGCGAGTTCCAGCATGCAGTTTTATTTGGGCTCCCATCACGTGAAGTCACTTCTCCCCAGACCACACTGGGGTGCATGAGAAGGGCTTAGCAAGCCAGCTGCAGGGCAAAGGATAAAGAAGCACTGGTCTCCTGAGACCTAGTCCATTGCTTTAGGCAAAAGCCACAATGCCTCAACCTGCTTTTATGGCCTGCCCCCCAGAATCACAGCTACTGACAATTCTGTAGGCAACAATTAATTCCAGAGGTAACGATCATCATGGGAGCTACCTTGTTATTAGCTGTGCCTCCTGTGCAGGCAACATTTTTTGCTGGTCCCCTCTGGGCTTCTGTGGCTGCATAGAGGAGGCTGTACTTGACACTGCTCCATCCCGTAGGAATCCTGCATGGGCACATGCCTCGCGAGAGACTGTATAAGTGTGGGGGTTTTGCATCCTGCTTTCATTTAAAGAGAGACCTTAGAAGGGTCATGTAAAGAGAAAAGAGACCTTAGAAAAAGCAGTAGCTCCCAGATTGAAGAAAAAAAAATAATCCAACAGACATTTGAAAGAAAAAGGAGAAAGCTCAGATCTTTGAAGATCTCACATCTGATGCCCCAAGAAAGTCCTGTGTCTTGTTTTGCCACTGCTCAAAGCTAAGGAATCAAAGCAGTAAGCGTTGAACCATGCTTTAACTGTGCAGGAGTGGGGAAAAAAAGAGAAGGGGGAGAAGATCAGCAGAAGACAACTGAGCAGCATTGCATTTAAGGACAGAGGATCAGATCTGGGAAAGGTTTCTCAGAGTGTAAAACTGTAAATGCCCAGCTTTCTTGGAGCCTAATCCAAACATTTCCGACAGCATGTGGGAGTGCCCAAACTGGCCCAAGTGCTGAGCAGGTAACGATCCAGTGTCAGCACATCTAGGAACCAGCCAGTATGGAAATCCTGGAGCGAGGTAATCTTATCCACTCACACCTCATAAAACCTTGCAGGAACCTATCTATCTGGGAAATCAAAATCTGGGTTTAATGATCCAGAACCTTGTTGTGAAGGTCAGTATTTGTGACATTTAATTTTTAATTATTATCCCAAAGAACTGAGGAGGCCCTATGCTTTCTTGTTAAAACCCATCTGGCAAAGCAGACGATAAGAAGAGCAGTAATAACACTGCTTGGATGATAGATGCAGGAAAAAGGAGCATACGGAAGGTGTCGGGCAGGTTATTTCACTCCAAGGACAAGCCAGGAACTGGGAGAGAGCTGCAGCTCCCTGCGGCGCAGCCCCACCAGCCTGCCTCCCCCGCAGAGCTGATTGCAGAATGCCTCCAGCCCCAGCTGAAAGAAAAAGCTGAACAACAAAATATGTTTCATCTGCAGAATTTCACAGAATGTGCTTGTTTTTTTGTTTGTTTGGGGGTTTTTTGTGTTTTTTTTTTTTTTTTCCAGTGAAATAAAACCAGAAAGCATTTCCAGTTCACTCCCCTTTTTAAAATTTGGACATTTCTGATTGACTTTATAGCTCTACTAGAAAACCAACTTTTCTTTTTTTTTCTTTATTTACCATGAATAATGCAGGGTCTTTACATGGGGTCATTTCTGAAAGAATTCATCTCTGACTCTTTGTGTAGTCCTGGAAATCTCTGTGACTGAGTGTTCAGCACAGAGCAGGGGTCAGAACTGGTCAGCTGTAATACCTGACGCTCCGAGTATTTTCTCGGACTTGTTTAAGAAAGTCTATGGGATTGCTTTTCAGATAAAAAGAAAAGCTCCTTGTTTTTAACACACATCTATAAAGGGGAAAACAGCAAATTTTTAAGTTGTTGCAACACACTTTATTTTGTCAGGCAAATAGTATTTTAGATATTCAATTAAATAGCACTATGTTAAACTACATTTTGTTCTTTCTTACACACTATATAATGCATATTCACTGTAATGACAGTTTCATCATGCTAGGAACATACCTACACTTTTAAAAACAAGATTTTCTTAATAAAACACGCATATCTACAGTAACAACAATTGCAAAGAACACATTGTTAGGTCAAGATTTCAGCAAACTTTACAAACGACACAAAATAAAAATAGCCAAAAAAAATTTCAGGACATGGTGAAGTTCTTAGCAGAGAACATATCTTTACATTTGGTGAAGTTATACCTAGAAGTCATTTTGCTTTCGTATTTTTTAAGGAATAAAATTATATACATTATTTAGTAATCCTCAAAATAGGAAGTATTAAATAGCACAAACAATATTACAGTCTTAAGTTTTGGTGTTACCTACAGTAGAGGGGCTACTTTAAACAAATAAAAATTGCAGTTTGTCTATTCTGTACATTTAGGGCTAAACCCTCAGCTGGTGTAAACCACAGTAGCTAAATGGACAGCAAGGAAGGTACATTAGTTTATACCAGCTGAGCATCTGGCTCCTGACTACTCTATACACAGGGGAAGGCTGCTAAAGCATGGAAGCTTGGACCAGTTACGCACTGACAGAAGCTTATTATATATGTGCTGAAGTTTTCATGCAGCAGGAAAAATGTTAGTTTAAGTATAATCCCTTGAACAGTCATACCATAATAATGGTATATGAAGCAGCTTTAAAAATATTATTTTATAATCATATGAAACTCTAAGCTATTCTGATTGTTTTAACGGAATCCCTTATTGCCAATATTCTATTAGAAACAGTGTAACTATAATTTCTGAGGCCTAATGGGGGCCTATTAAAATATCACTGTACCTAACCACTTAAAGGGTAAATTGTACCCTTAAATGCCTATTAATCACTGAATTCCATCTGGAAGCAATTATGATCCTCACAATAGACATTAATATCACACTAACTCTGCAGTGGATCTTCTGGGGAAACAGGAAGAGGGTGGCAGCATACAGAGTATGTGCACTAATGTCATTCCAGGAGGTAGTTTCATTTTGTGGCACTTGATTTTTGGTTTGTCACTTATACACTTCAGAAGTCAGTCATCCTCAGAAAAAAAAAAAAAGTAGTTTGCTGCACCGAAAGTCAGTTGGGGAAAAAAAAAAAAGAGATCTCATTTTCCCTTACCCATCTCATTTTCTTTTTTTTTTTTTTTTTCTCCACAGTCTGCTTTGCTAGCTCTTGGGGTCAGATCCAAGCTCACCGAAGTCAAAGAGAGTTTCTTGATGGTTTTTGTAAGAAGGACCTTAGATACCAGTGGCTGCGTATTAGAGAAATACACATTTAGGCCTTGATTAAGGAAAGCAGTTAACTAGATGGCAATATATGAGCAGGCTGGCACTGCCATCCCCTTTGAAGCAAGCAGTAAGCACACAAATTAAATTCAAAGAGCTCTCACCAGCGTCAAAGGGACTTAGGGACAGTGTTTAAGCGCTTTGATCAATCAGGGCCCATTTCCCAACTATTCTGCATCAGGTGGTGATAAAGTGGCACATCTAACTGATACCAGGCAAATACCAGTGTTACCTCCGTTGCACTAGATCTTAACTCACACTGTCACAAACCCAGAGGTGTTCTCCTATGCCCAGAGTATTCCAAGAGAAGAAGAATCAAAATAATGCCCAAAGAATTTCAATAAAGACCCATTAAAATGTTTAAAACTATGTTTTAAAATACAGTATCCATCTGTTAATGGCTGGAACTAACAACTTTAAAAAAAATATTTTTTTATCTTCTCTGAGTTCAGAAATTATTTTAATTCAATCTTTTTTCCAGAAATTTACCTTCTTTTTTTTTTTTTTTTTGAGCTGAGCATAGCTCATTTTTGAGCTGAATATTTGTTTATATTTTTGCACGCTATCATAAAATATCATGGAACCCCCCACAATTTTTCTAAGGTACACACACATTTTTAATCCGTTATGTCTCTCTGTTGAACAGACTCAGTGGCTTCTGGAACACTCTTACATAGTAAAATGAGGAAGATTTGTCCCTATTTTTTGGCATTAGTGTTGTTCAAAAAAAAAAAAAAAAAGGTGATTTTTTTTCCCCAGGATGGCTTGATGAACATTTACCCAGTTTTCAACCAAACATGCTTGATAAGATCTGACAGCTGCTTCTTAAACAAAAATATTTCTGTTTAAACATGCCTCTCAAGTTGTTAAACTTTTGGGTTTTTACCCAAACCCATTTTTCAGTTTTATTTTTCCCTCATTCTTTTTTAAAAAGAAAAAGGCTACAAAGACTGCAAAATGGAAATTATTTACTTTAAAAATTCTAATTAAAATATTTGCAACTTTGAGAAAACTGTTGAAAAAATCATGTTATAAATTTTTCAAAGACACTTATGACTTGTTTCCACATTGCAGACCATCTCCAATTTAATCATGGAACAGATTAAAAATAAACTATGCTTTTCATTTCTGGGTAAACACTATACAGTATACCCACATTCTGTCCTTTGACAAAAACTGGAGTGTAATTCTTTGAAAAATAGATAAAATACCCAAGTCACTTAGGTGGTTTTCAAAATTGTATGTATAATGAGCATTCTCATGTTTGCCTTATGCCACTTATAAAGCTATGTACTGTTATAGGACACCCTATTTTAATAAAAATCAATATGAGCAGAGATATTTTAAGTTACATTCCAGAACTCATGAATTTATTACAACTCATACTATGCACAATAATCAGTGTTTCCTCTCATAAACTATAATTTTTTTTTTGTTTTTCTTCTACTCGTTCCTTCATTTGACCTCCGAATGAATGAAACATTTCTATTATACTTTACTTGCTTCCTATCAGCATGCATTCACATGATTTGAACAATGAGTGAAAGTTGTAAACCCAATATTGATCAGTAAACAAGAAGAAACTCATGTTCTTAAATGCAGTGCAAGGAAATCTTCGTACCACCCTGTTTGGAGCATGCATCTTAACCCAGATTCTTTCACCACCAGTCTGATTGGTACAGTTCCAGCATTGCAAGGTAATGCACTGATTTTGTAAAAATTTCTATTCGTCTGTAATTAAATACTGAGATATTAAATGTGAATCTGGTTTAAGATGAATACTCAGTTCTACTTCTAGGACAGAGCCCACCCTAGTATCAGTAAGCATCTAGGAAAGAAAATGCTCTGCATTATTTTCTTTAGTTAAGTTACACTGCTTTTTACTGGAAGGAGGATCTTTTCTGAGGCTTGCTGGATTTTAATTTAATTTTTCATTTAATTTTTCATCAGATTTGCTCAAATTTGTTTTCAACAGACAAATATAAGCCCCCTACCGCAAGGACAGAGATATCTATTACTACAAAATAAAATTAAGATCCAGGTAATTGATTTCTTCTATTTCTACTTTTCCTGCTATTGATAAGGGCCTTTAGCTTGCTGTAGTCCCCTCTCATCTTCTGGGATTCTTCCTTCTGCTGACCTTGCTGTCTACTGTCTTTGCAGTACTGGTTAATCATCTGCATTTCTGAGTGGCTGAAGGCTCCCACAAAGTCCTTTGGGTGAAACTGCAGCGCTCGCACTGAGCTGGCCCAGGTCCAAGGGGACCACTTGTCCGTCATGAAGGCCACCATCTCTGAATCCAACACTTTGAAATTGATCTTTGCTAAGGTCTGCTTGAAGCTGTTCTCTGTTGCGATGCAGTGGTAAAGCCCCCGGTCACTGTCTTGGACAGAGCGAATGAGGAGTCCTTGCTCGGTAGCTATGATCCTCTCACTCAGCTTGACCTAAAGGGCAAAAAGGCAGAAGGAACTTTTTAGGGAATGTTATGGAACAACACAGTATTGGACCTCTTTCTTTCTTAAATGGTTTCTTAAAGGTACTATATTTTGCTCTATCACATCTCCCAGAGACCACTGTTATTGCTACTGTTAGGAGGGAACTTACCTCAAGGTAGGTAAGTGTCGCTAAAGAAAATTAATTCAATATTTTTATGTTATGTTACAATAGATTTGATCAGGATGAAGGCAAAGATGCAAATCTGGAGAGTACATGAAAGAAGAGTTTTCATAATGTTCAAATAGCAGATGTGAGGAAATGAACTTTTGTTCACCAGCGTTACACCCCCAAAAATGTCTCTTGCAGCATCAGAGGTTGCTGCTGAGCCTTGATGGAAGAAAGGTGCGGAACTGGGGGTTGATCTGTCATTGAACACAAATTGGCTTCTAGTTAAATATTTTGTCTTTGAGCAGGTTCCTGGGGCAGCTTCTGAAGAACTCGGTCTGCACTTCAGAGTCTACAGCCTAGTATAAAAGTTTTCGTCGCAGTGGTCTCAGCTGGGACTTGGCTCATTGGAAACCAAGAGCCACTTTTCTATTCTCTTATGTCCTTTCTGACTTCAGACTCTGCACAGGCCCAGGAGATGGTCACATCATCTGAAGGAAGCAAGTTACCACAGCTTGTTGAGTTATCATCTGATTACGAATGACTGTGCACATGTCCTTCTGCATATCAGCTGTGAAGTAAAAATTGCTAATTTAACCCATTATGAAAGAATACCAGGGCTGGTATTTTTATGAATTATTTTTCTATTTTGTCACTGCACTTTGCATTGTATCTGATTCTCTTGGGAATTCATTTATTTATTATGTTATTCTGTTATTGTAAACTCTTGTAGACGTTGTGGAGGTAAGATTTTCAGAAATCTGAGAGCTGGAAATGTAATTAACCTTTTGATTTCTTTGTTGTGTTGTTATTTAAAACTGCATTGATTCTAATACAGGTATTGAACATAAGAACAAAAAAGAGAGAAGTTCTGCTGAAGCAAAAGATTAAAGAATTGCACCTAGATTGCCAGGGCATGGCTTGAGTCTTCAAAGAGTACATGAGGAAAACAGCATGAAAGACTCAGTGAAAGGCTTGTAAGTCCTCTCTGATTTTGGAAAATGGCCTGATATGAGAAAAATGCTTTTCAGTATTTATAATCTATCAACAGACACAATATTACTTAATATTTCCTTTCGAAAGATGTTCCTTTTTATTCATATAATAACTGCCTTGGATTTGAAATTGATTTTTTTTCCCCTTTTATATTACTTAAGGAAGGCACATTCCCCATAAACAATCATACTGTATATTGCAGTGCTGAAACTTGAGACCCTTAGAGAGTGCAGTAATGGAAAATGTGATTGCACCATGGTGGGGAAATGCTTTTGTCAATACGTGGTCTTAGCCTGGACTAGTTCCTTGCTAAAGAAGCCTTTCACATTTCTCCCACTTTTGCCTTTTATCTCTTCAATAACACAGAAGGGCTACTGCATGCTGACTTCTTCCTGAACTTTATACAGGTTATTGCTTTTATGCCTGTTTCCACAGATCAATAAGAAGTCCTGAGTGCTGCAGATCTTCAGTTTGCAATTAGCAAGGTGTGAAGGAAAAATTCATTAACTAGTTCCCTGACTTCAGGGGCTAACAGGAATTTTCTGACAGCTGTTCTGGTCCGATAGAAATCACTAGGGCTGAGGAGTGAAGTCCCAGCTGTTCTGAAGAGTCTGCCCTTATTTATATGTTTAAAGTGCTGGTCACTATCCTGCATCCACACAAATTTTCCAGCTTCACTGTCGCTGGACTGTCTGATGAAAACACGAACTCTCCCTTGGTCCGGGGAGTGGATGAGATGCTGACCGAGGTCCCTTCCAGAGCTGCTGCTCACAATACTCACCTCTTTCCTCCTGTCATTGTCTTTCTGTAGCAGCCATTTAATAGAAGCCTGAGGAGATTTGGGTGTGCATTCGAGAAAGGTGGTGTTGTTTTTTACTCCATACTGAACTATTTCTGCAGCATTTCTGTATGCTAGAAAGAAAAAGAAAACAAGTCAGGCTACTGTGGATGGTGATTTGATATAGAGAGCAAGTAACTGTTTGCAGTACAGGTAAAATGTTGCAACACAGGTAAAAAGAAGTATATCTTATCCTGATATTGGCCAATAATAACTAATTTAGGGCACAAAATTTTCAAAGTAATGAAATGAAATGTGAAGAAGCACATCCAGTTCCAAATACCAGTGTTTTCAGTCCGACATGCTCTGTTCTGAGAAAGTAGGGTACCTGCAGGCTGGTAAGCTGTGCTGATGGGATAACTGAGCTCAGGGACATTGCTCCCTGAAATGATCTCATTTGCTTCTGCTACAAGAACGCCTGTCTAGAACTACCCAAAGGAGAATGAAGCATTTAACATATTCCTTCACACTTTACAGTTGATGGGTTGTGGGAATCTGGTCGTATGACACAAAATACGGCAGCCTGCGCTAAAGGAGGTTCCATCTATTCCAGCTGCGTGCAGTATCACGGGGAGGCGAGAGAGGGCAGACCTGGCTCCCGCTCCTCTGCTTCTCTTCAGAAGCAAGGAAGGGACTTGGCTCAAAATCCGAAAGGCAATGAATACGTAGACAGGCCAGCAACAAAGAGCAGGACAGATTTATAGCACTCCAGCAACACCTGGGCAAGTGCTGAGCATATGTCAACGCTTAGGCTTGTTGTGCCCCTTTATAGTCTTGATAGATGAACAATTGGCAGTTACCAATAGGAACTTGCAGATGCTCATGGCTTGGCCCAAATCATACTACTTGTCCTCAAAACAATACATTTCCAGATTGAAAAGCTTACATCATATATAAAATACAATATTTTTTCTTTCTTTTTTTTTTTTTTATTTTAAAGGAGCAATGGATACAAAATACTATGAGAAATGCAAATAACTAGAGGTCGACATATCTAAAATCTACTCCATTTTTGCACAGTCCTAAGACTGTTTTTCCTCAGACTCTACTTTATCTCCCATTCTTTTCAGCCTCTTTCATCAACTGATATGTGAAATTGGAATCTATTCTACTGAAGGAAAGAGACTTTGCTTGGGTTTACTCCTTCAAAGTTTTTAGCACATTTATCAAGTTGTACCAAAATAAATTGTAACTTTTAGGAGAATAATATGGAGATATATTGCATTCAAAGACCATAAGCTAGGAAAGAGCTTATCTGTGGGCTGGCCTGTCTGTAGCTGTGGAACAGTGAGAATCAGAGCTGTAATGCATTTTTGGTTTTATGTATACTGGAACTAGGTGTACTACAGAAATGCAGTTTTATCTGTTCAATTGATCAAGATATATCCAACTTCTTATCTAGTTCATAATACTACTACTTATACATGCTAAGAAAAAGATTGAGAGAATACAAGGCCATAAGGGCTAACACAAACGTAACAATATTAAACAGAAAATTTGAAAAGCAATCATATAAGCCCCTTCGTTCTTGATGATCTATTTAAAAATTGCAATATGCCAGAAATGTTGAGTTTATACATGCTGAGAGGTCTAAGGCATGCAACCTATCATGTTTAAAGACTTTGTTTCAAGATTATGGCTCCCTATGAACTTGGAAGATTTCTTGCTATTTCCTGACTCTCTGTGCTTTTGTCCTTTAGGTAGATTTCATTTTTTCCCCAGACATAATAGTTTTGCTATAAATGGCTTTAATTATATTTTGGAAAAGTCTAAGTTGCTTTTCCTTTTCATCTTTTTTTCCACTGGGGAAACAACTGCCATCTACCTATGCTGTCCCACTGCTGTCACCAAAACATCCTTTAAAGTTGCTAAAACACATAAACCTATAAATACATCCACATTTTTCTTTTTTTTTTAAAAAAAAAAAAGGTTGGAAAACAAGAAACCTGTTTCACAAGACTGTCAAGGTTTAGACATTTGTTTCCCCCCAGCCCAGAAAGCAGACAGTTGACATTCTCACATTTTCCACATGGAAAGAGGAGACACCCACCCTTGGGACAGCCAATGGGTGGGTGGTCACAGCACATGCCTGCAAGGTAGCACACACAGCTCAAGTTACTTCATGATTCAGAGCCTAAGGTTTAATGCAGATCTCTCAGAGCTCGGGTGCATACTCTAATGGTGGGGTCATCTTTTGTAATTACCTGTTCAAGCTATCCAGCTTCAAATAAATGACCTAATACTGAGTCACGGGGAAAGACTCGTTGGCGTGGTAGATTGGCAGCTAGAGCAGGATTAGCCACATTTAGGATGAGGGATCTACACCCGAAGGACTGCTTCTAAGACCCAGCGGAGACCATTCCAGTCGAATTATTATTAACTAAACATTTCACATGTAACTCAAAAAGCATTGTTCTTTTATTAAAAAAAAAAAAATCAATCAAAACTTTACAGTCAGGTCTATTATTTGGTGTCCAGATGGTACAGACAAGAATACACTTCAAAATGCAGGCTCAGAAACAGAGGTGAAAGCAGCATAATTCTCTAACGTGCGTCCTTTTGATGGTATACCTTGCCACAGCCCAGCTCAGACATGCATGGGGTTGAAGAGTCTTAAGCTGCCATTATGTATGTGTCTACTCTTACTATGACTTTGGCAATATTTGACTGGTGTCCACCTATCTGGAGAAAGTGGCAGTTGGGAGGGCAGAGCATAGGCTCCCCTGTCCACCTGCACCATGCCAGTCTGACTAAACAGTTGCAAAGCTGGAAATAAGGGACTTCACAAAGAGATTTGGAATGGTTTATTTTCCCATGTAAAGGGAGAAAGAAGTAATCATCAGTCAAAGACAGGTCAAGCACCTGCTGTTTGCTGAAAGATGTGCTCCAAAACACAACATGGCCTCAAATAGGCAGAATAATTCTGAGGTCCATGACTTAAATGTACAAAGAGGAATTAATAGAGACTGAATGGATTTAGAACGGCCCTCAAATTTACTGTACATGTTTCTAGTCAACACCGCTAGCTTCTCATTTCATGTATGCTGCTCATTTCATGTATTTCATGGTTCATCATTTTATCATATATAAGCAAGTTTCATGTAATTGCAAGGAAAGATATTAAAATCCAATCAAAACAAAACTCAGACTTGGAAAATACTTATGCTTTACCAGTAAACCACATAGATAATGTGAGTTATGATGAATCACATGAAGGAAAGCCATGCATTCTTTATATAGCATGAGGAGCTCTAAATTACAGTACCTTTCAGGTTGAAACCTCGGCACTGAGTCAGAGGGTTTCCATGTCTCACGTCTTGCCTACGACTCCTCCTGAAATATGTTGTAAAAACAGTGTTATTCCAAGACAGCTACACTGCAAATAAATACTTCTTTTTTTTGCAGGTTTGGGTTTTGTTTTTTACTAGATCAGCTGTTAGGGATAGTTCATGACCTACTGTGAGTGTGTTTTATTCTTGGCAGGCTGAAGTGAAGATACTGTTTATGTGCATAATCTGTTTGCTGAAATTTATGAGATGGTTGTACTTTCAGTAGGTAAAGTAGTTTTGCAATGGAGGTACAGAGACAGAAATGCTAGAGGTGATACATAAAATAGACATACATTCACTGTTGCAAGACCTAATATTCAAAGCCAGAATTCCCAGCTGGAACTCTTCATAAAAGCAAGCACCTAAGAATGAGATGCACAAGAGTCACAGTGCTCATATCTAATGCACCAACATAAAATTATTATATAGGGCATATACTCTCCTTGATTATTTTTGGTGCCTGTAGCCACCTTGGTAGCAGAGTGACTGAAATATTAATCCAGAATGGTGGAGAGCTAAGATTCAGTTCTGTCCTCTCCTTGTATGTGACCATTTCCAAAAGATACTCAAACTCATCAAGTCTCAGGATACTCCTAAATGAGACTTTGTTATATTATTTGCTTGACAGATGCAAAATCATGATTCTGTAGCAAACTAGCTACAAAGTTTACTGGGATTGAGAATACTGGCATTTCTGTCCTCTTTGGCTAGGAGATCATAGCTCACAGAATTCCGTGCATCAAAATATGGTACCTGAATCTTTTATTCTTAAAATATATTATCTTGTTGGCTGAATATTAAGTGAGTTCATTATCTATCAAGTTCAACAAAAATATATATATATATTGGTGATGGACTGGTGCAAATGCCGTATTCTGAACTATGCACTAATGACTTGTGAGGTCAGAAACCATAAAAAGCCCCTGGAGCTCCAGTACCTCTGAGCGAAGGGTGACGCCTCTGTGGTCACATTATACCAGGTACTGCACAAACACCCAGAGACAGTGTTTACAGTCCTCTGTCACCTGATCCTTCACCATATTGTTTTAAAAGGAAACATTTGAAAGGTGATGTTTCAAAGGAGTAATTTCTGACATTCCAAGTATATTTTTGATGTTTACTATCAAAAGTATTTCATCTTATCCCTTGGGATCTTAACCTTTGTGAACTAGTTATGTGAGTCAAAGGGGACAATGACAAATTTCGGAGTGAGTTTCAAGATTCCCGTGCTACCGTGAGCTGTCCGCACTGTCAGAAATGGCACGCTGCTTGCATTAAGCAGTTCTGGGAATGTAAACTTACAGTTTGATATTTATAAAAAAAAGATTGAGAAGGTGGAGTTTAGAAAATAAAAATAATACTGTCAGGTATTTTGAGGTAAATCAACATTGGATGAGGAACCACAGTAACCCATGGGAGACAGAAGTGTCAAAAGAAGCAAATAAGCAAATGTGTCCAGCAGATACTACTGTCTAGACGATGGGATTTGGCTCTAATTACCAATGTTTTCTCCTTCATAATCTCTCTTGTTAGATAAAGGGACAACTCATTTCCTTCACATATGAAAAACAGATTTTTTTTCCATACAGTTTTAGGTGTTTATTTTGGTTTGATATAAAAAGCAAATTACAAAAAAAAAAAAAAATGTCAGCATGAAAGCAAGCCCCAGTGGAAATAACCCTGGGTGTATATAATGGGGCTGGCAAGGAACACACTGGAAACTGCACAGACTGGGTATACCTAGCTGCTCATTATATCTTTCAGCAGCTATGTTAGTGTAGGGGTTAGGTGGCCTGAGACTCAGGGATTTTTCTTTTCTTTTCTTTCCTTCCTCCATCTTCTGACCTTTGTTCCATGGAAGAAAACAATCAGTTACAGACTGGAGGCTGAATACGCTGAGTGAAAGCAGTAAAAACCCCAGGTACTTTACCAATCGCTACATGGCCAGGTTGGGCTTTACCTTTTCATCTGAAATCAGGAATGAATCAAGAAAATGTTGCAATAACAACAGTAATTGTCTTTAATCCCAGGGGAGGTCATTGCCATCAGCTGGCTGGGTCACTGGAGCAGAGCCAGGCTTTGCTTGTTTCTGCCTACTGCCTCCCTCCATGCAGGTGAAGGAGTGAAGCCCTTTAACTGTGTCTGCTCTTCTGCACCTGCAGCTCGGGTGCAGGGAGCAAGCCCAGTGGCCCACAGTGGGTGAAGCTCTGCCATACACCCAAAAGGTTTGTCTCCTCTGCAGTAACACCTCATTGTGTAGTCTGTAGCTTTGTTTGTATATGAAGTGAAATCTTAGTAACATAAGAGCTCACTACAGCCTCCTGCTATTAAATATTTCCCTCAGGAGGAGGAAAGAGGCTCCTGTTTTGCATAAGAATTATGAGATGGACTATTAGCTCTCTTGTAAATTAAAAAGAAATTGCTTTCCCTGTCTGCTTTAATAAATCTCATGTCAAAACCCCCAAATTTGCAGGCATTACATGAAAATCACATTCGCCTAAAATTTCCCCGGAAATAATTCTTCTCACTTAGGAGTAAATGAGGAACAAAAAAAAAAAAAATTACTTTATTCCTCAGACAGCCTGAGAGATATTTTTCTGTACTTTGGGCTATCATAATTACATCCATAGTGAGCAACTGAATTTAAACAAAGGGAGCAAATGTTTCACTGATTTTGTGTGCATGAGACAGAAGGATTAATATTTATGATTAGGAAGGGTTTTTCTTTTTCTTTTTTTCAGTCAATTACTTTAAATATGAAAAGGCAAGCTCTTTAGCATACACTCTTGCAGCATGCGCTCCTAGGTGATGAACAATGCCAAGCACAATAGCTTCGGAGGGAGGCATAGTTTTGTACATGCTCCTGAAAGGAATGACATCCCACTCCTCCATCACATTACAACACCCCAGGCTACATAGCAGAACAAAAGCCTTCTTTCCTTGCAGGCTTCACTGGGCTGCTTAGTACTGCTCACCTTTTCCCCGTGGGATAAAACCTGGAGCAGGAGTTGCCATCCCAGGCGCAGTACGGATCTCGGGCTAGGCAGCAGTCGGCGCAGGCGGTCCCGTAGATGTGGCAGCGATGCAAGGATACCTGGGTGACCCCTTCATCTGAGCTCACGTACAACTGTTGCTACAGAAGGAAATGGAAAGATTTATTTCAGATGTGGACGAGCTTCACCCGAGACTCGGCTAACACACCTAAAAACCTTTCAATTAATTTTGGAATTAATCAAGACTGAGAGGGGAGTCACTAATATATATAAAGCCAAGATAAACACAAATCTCCCAGGTGAACAGGCCTGTAATATTTCCACTTTCCCGTTAGAAAACACTTAGACACACTGGGGATTGTTAATGTTTTTTGGACATTGAGTGTCATTGTTCTGTTCTGAGGCAGACAGGCTTAGTTAATATTGCTCAGATTTGAGAACTTGGTTCTTATTCAGTGAGGATTATTGGCTCAAGCCTTTGAACTAAGTATTTTCTCTGCATATAGTCACTTTAATAAATATTATGCAGAGTTCCTAGTTGGATTCTCCAGCGCGTAGATTTCCAAGACATAAAACCTAGAGATTATGTTGAGGCTTAGGGCCAGATTCTTATAGCCTTATATACCTGGAAAAATAAGCCAACAGAACTTTTATAATAAAAGAGAGCTTTTTCAAAAGAAGTTCAAAGTGAATAGGTCATCACCAAAATCTGGGCCAAAATGACTGTTTCACTCAGAAACAATTAATCAATTATTCTTAAAATATAAATTAATATTGAACAAACCCCTTGAAACTCCTCTGATCTTTCTGTCATAAAACTAAAAAATTACACTGAATTCAATTTAATGAAAAATGTTTACTTATTAGTAGTTTTGTAAAATATCGAGCAACATGTTGCTTACAAATCATGGAATGCATATTTTTAGTTTGTGTATTTAACATTTCAGCAGAAATCCTCTCAGCTGTTTTTGTGATTCTTATTGCCATCCTTATTACTAATAAACAAACATGCACAATTGTACCATGGACCCAATGGCACCAGCACTGCCTTTTTGCATTGACCAGACTTCCAAGGGGAAATTTCTATTTAGGACTTACAGACAAAAAGGGGAGGGCAAATTTCCTCTTTTAGTACTCTTTTCCCCTTACTTGTCAAACAAAACAACCAAAAAATTACACTTTCAGTTAATTAGAAATGATACATAATGAGTAAAAATTGTTTTATCTTAGTGGGTCTGGGGCACATAAACAGCTCATGCAAACTTCAGTCAAGTTTTTCCATATTCATTATGGAAAACCTCCTGCCTGTATTTAGTATGCTGCTCAACAATTCCAACATCTTTAAGTCAATTTATTTCTCATTTAATAAGCACCAAGTAAGCATTCCACTTTTCTTTACCTTTTTAGATGAAATCTTCATTGTTGTTATAGGAGAATTACTCTGAAAGACAAAATTCCAAACTACATTTACAAGGACTCTCTTGTTCATACTGTCCCAACATTAAAATTTAAAATTCAATAAAACCTAAGTCCTATTTAAGAAAATTATAACTTTCCATATCTTGGAAAGGCATCGCTTACTCCTACTAATTTTTTGCTATTTTCAGAACTAAACAAATGATGTAATTACAAGTAATGTCTCACTAAATGTATTGGCTAAACTCAACTGCATTATTATTACTCACATGCATCAACAAGTTTCTGTACACTTCTAATTAGCCTGCATCGGTGTTACCTCAGCAATATAGGAGTGATGTGTTTTGAAGCTATTACTCTCACTTTGTAATAAGAAACAATGTTTGTTCTTTGACGATAATGACAAAGAAAAATAATACAATAGCTCATGAATATTGACCACGTGATCCAGATAAGAATATTTCATCTTTCTCCCACACAGTGTATACAGCTTGGTTACCATCCAACATATACTTTCAGGTTATCAATGACTTAGAGTATTAAAAATTGCATGCGTGTTATTGAATGTTTCTTTCCCAGAAACAGTACTGTATACTACTGTGTGTCATCACTGCAGTCTATTATTGCCTGTATCCAAAACAAATGTTAAAGATCTGGGAAGAGAATTATCACATTCATTGCCTTAAGCAAGTGAAGAAATTCATTATTCTCATCCAAACAAATGATAAAATTCATGGTAATAAAAAATGTTCAGCATTTTTTTTAAGATTTAGCATTTGGTCAGCCACAAAGGAAAGCCATGGTGGTGGGCCAGGATTAACTGCAGTGGACCACAAGCAGAACAAGGAAGGCAGGACTAGGAAACCTGGCTGCAAATCATGTGAATTGGCAAAGGTTTGAAAGAGTTCAGAGCTGCTATAGTATTTCATTAAATGTCTGGAGACTCAAGCTCAAATGCAACACTGGATATGATGCCACATTCTCCTTTCCATGCTTATAGTCTGGAAAGGAATCGGTGTTTTACTTACTCTCGATATTTACTAGCACACAGCCGGTGATCTCATTCCTGCTCTCATGGAGATACTCATCAAGATACTGCCATGCTGCCCACACAGATTGCAATGGCAGAGGTTACAATGTCATGGTTTTGAGGGTTCAGGATAAAAAACTCTGTGCACAGAGGCCCAGAGACAAGGTTTAGGGATAGGATTCCTCTCAGCCCAACTATCTGCTTGCTGTATTTACTTTTCAGTAAAGGGAATTAGTAATACTTGGGCAAAGGGTACTCTTTAGGTAATATTACTCCCACTTATCTTTTTTAAAGGGAAGTCTTCAACAAAAGCCTAGGAAGACTAATTGTGCCTTTATGAGGGTTAACACAGAGTGTATCCATTTTCTTAAAGAAATTACTAATGCTGCCTGTCTAGATAAAAAAAGTTAAATTTTCCTTTTTGTATCCCCTCAGTTAAACAGATAAAAGCCCATGAAAAAACTCTTAACTAAGTTTATAGATGCATACTACCATTTGTGCTGAGACTACCTGTTTTAAAGAATATTCAAAAATTTGAAAGAGATTTTTCAACATGAGGGTGAACATATTCTTTAGGTTATTACACGCTGCTACATGCCAGAGTGATTGACAGAGGCTATTCCCTTCTTTCTCCCTGTAGCTGTTTGTGTTTCTTTTCAGCTTATGTTGTGTTAAGCTTGTAGCTTTCTTGACTCCAGAGGCATGTGACTTTGAGGAACTGGAGTTAAGCAAAACCACCACTAGTTTGCTTCCATTCTGCAGCTCAGAATCAGGAAGATTATCAGATAATCAAAGAAGTACAAAAATCTTAGATTCCATCTGTAAATAGTAACAGTCTCAATATGTGATGCCAATGATAAAAGTTGCCTTCTGGCAGCCACTGTAACATGACCTCTTAAAAATGTGATTATTAAAGTCCTTCTAGCCAGTATAACAACATAAAAAATAAGCCACTTAAGTATAGGGGGGGGAAAAAGGACTTAAGATAGCTACAGCGTTCATAACAGTGGATGTTTTACATTCCTCTTTGGGTGGTTACCAAGCTGACAGTATGCACATTTACTTGATCTTTTATCAAATCACGGTTGCCCTCACCAAAGTCTCTTAGAACGAAGTGTTTGTGTGAACACACACGTTGGAAGAGTAAAAGCAGGAACAAGCCAAACCTGAAAAACCTCCAGCTCTTCTAAAATGAGTTCTCCACTTGCCGAGAAGTTGGTGGGCAGGACAACAACTTTTTGTACGGTTCCTTGATCTGAAAAAGATCAGAAAAAAGTGAGACCATGTGACAGAGAGAGAGAGGAAGATAAAAGTAGATGAACCATTATCAATTATGAAAAAAAAAACCATCAAAGCATGACACAGAGAAAGCTAAGAAATATTCAGTAATTACTAGGGTTTGGGGTCAGAAAGAACCATGAGAAGATTCCATATATAAGAATATTACATACAGTATTATTCTCATATACGAACATGAAGCAGTCACAGTGAAACTGGAGGTACTACCATTACTGTTACCATTCTACCCAAAAAGATCAATCAAAATGAATATCTTCTGTCCTAGTTGCTGTACAGACACACAGACAGAGGCAGTATCTATCCTAATCATCTTAAAGTAAAACCACAGCAATATAAACAGGTAAAAGGGAGCTACTGCAGAATTTAATATATATTCATATTAATTAATAAAACATAATGACAACTGATGACATGAAAGCGAAACCTTCCAAAGAATAACTCTATCTACATCTAAACAAAGTAAGATGAAAGCGCTTTTTTTTTTTTCCAGGAAAGTCAAACAATATTTAAGTCCATTCCATATTGGTAGGAGTTAATATTTCGGTCCATAAGGAAAAAAGGAAAAGCAATGTGAGGATATTGTAGCTACTCTATCATAGCTGCCCTCTCAAAACACCATTCCAAGCCTCCCAAATCCATTTAGATCAAAGGAGTAAGAAGTACAAAGGATGGGGCAATGGCAGTGTTTTTGCACAGTACATGTGATGAGTGAGACTGAAGGGATCTTTGTGATTAGTTTTCCAAATTTGTTATGTGGAAAGAATATATGAGATGGAGGGATCTATCTGTGAAGCCTCTTAAAGGCCAAGATAGCCACTGAAGTATTTCTAATGCAGCAGAAAAGGCAGACTGTGGGAGAATCACAAGGACAAGCATTTTTACTTGGAAAAAGCACAGCACACAGAATTCCTCTTGCCTGAAAGGCCTCGAAATTAGACTGAGTAGAATAAGCTTATTTGCTCAATATTGATTCTGAGAAATGAGACCACCTGATATAGACTCTGTTTGGCCTTCAAACATTTTATGAGCAATATAGACTTGTGTGGTTAGTAAAACATTAGTATAGCACAATATAGGTAAGTATCTACGTGCATTTTTATGAATTTGTGACCAAGGAAAGGAAATCTCAGCTTCCTGTTTGGCAATTCATGATGTAGACAATGTAAACTGAAAAAGGGCAATTTTGCTTTTGCTTTTAAGGTCGGTGACTAAATTCCATAGATTGAGCTGCAGGGCAAGTTGGTTACAGTAAATAATTTACATCTTCTTATTTCCCTGGAGGAAGCCAGCAAATAATAATATATTTTACTTTTAAAGAAATAAGGTTTAAAGCCAGAATATTGATATGTAATGACCCGACCACACACAGAGAGCACATTGCAGTATTTGGTGATTTAAAAATAAAAGAAAAAGAGAAATTGAAAGCTGACAAGACTTAAAAATGTGTAGCTATCAATTGTACATGCTCAGGGCACGTTAAGCATGAATTTTTCATGAGAATTTTCTATGGAGAACATTTATTCTTGTTATACAATGGCATGATAAACCAGTTCCTTCCGAAGAAACTTTACTGAAACTAAATCTTGTGATAGCGCAGCTGTGGTCTAGACTGGGTGCCAGTATTAGCAAAGCTATGAGAACCTGAGAGAGATTTACTAACTGCCAGGACCCACTGAAGCTTTAAACTGCTGCAGATGCACCCCTTGTTGGAGCTAAGGGGAAGCATGTGCGTGTGCGTGTGTGTGCATTTCTACTCCTACTGAACGGAATAACCCACTCACAAATATGCATAGCTTAAACCCAGTCCACTTCTGCTTCTTTGCATCCTTCTATCAATGTCCTTTCTCTAACATTAAACCACACCATACAAAATATTGTATCAGATATGCAGAAAGGAGCTTCAGCCTTTTGGATTTTTTTTTTTCAGCTGCCTGCAAAGTGTCAACTACCTGTAACCCTGACATACAGGGCACCGAGCATGTTGACAGTGACCTTACCTGCAAAGGAATGTGAGGCTGCTGAGACTCTGAAGAACCGGTTTATTTCAATGATCCATTAACACATACCACACATTTAAAACTCCTAAATTGTCTTTGGTCCTCAAACATTGCCTCAAACTGAAATCAGAACCTGAGGGGAGATTTTGTCCTAGGCATTGGCACAGAAAATACTGATAATGCCTGACGCCAAGTCCTTGTGTCCTAACAAACTTTCCTATTTGAAAACTAGGTTCTTATTTGCCTTTTTGTCACACCCCAGCAAAATACACAGAGTTAAGGACTGTTTACCTTGGTATTCATTCCCCTTGACTCAATATTTTACCATTTGCTTTGACTATTGTACCATGAGGGACAGATCGATCATTCCAGAAAGGAATTTAACATTGTTTTAAAGGTATTAGTAGACTTAATACAACATTTAAAATAAATATTCATGTCAGGGAAAGTAGGCAATAAAAAGCTATTCATTAAATGAAACCACTTAAAGCAAGGAATTTCAATAGTCTGTACATACATAAATATATGCGCATAATGGTTTGTAGGCTGTAGCCCTCCACACCTTCTAAAGACAGTTTTCTAGTTTCTCAGCCTGTTCCTTAATAAATGAAAAGCAAATATTTATGCCCCAAAACCATTTCTCATTCCTTTCTCAGTAGTACTGATGTCTCTACTATAAGCACAGTAGCTGACAAATCAAGCTCTTACACATATTCGTGTCAGAAAGCTTGTGGTACATCTGAGGTTTTTTTATTTCCTTTAATGGCAAGGCAGCAAACTGAACTCCCTGGGTCAGAAGGAAGTTTGGAAAGGATGCAACACTGTGCACTGCAGGAGATATATGCAAAGCAGCAGTGCCTGAGCTGTTTCCCAGTGTATGTCATAATAGATAATCTTTTGTGTTGTAAGCCAGGCCTAAGAGATCATCAAGTAAATATAAGTCAACTTTTTTTCATGTTTAGATCAATGTATGAAATTACATTGAAAAATGTATGAAAGCTAATTCTGTAAAAATCATAAAAGTGAACAGGATGGTTTCTTTCTCTGTTGTTCCTTCCAGAAATCCACTTGCAAACAGTTCTACAGTGTTACGATTTCACACAGTCATGAAAAAAAGCTATGGTGTCTCCGGAATATCAATCCACCACTAGAATGCATGAAGTGAAGAGGCAGATTTATGTTCACCACTTCCCTGACTTTTCACCGGGAGCTGTTTGCAGCCTCGCATCAGCCCAGCAGCCTGCGAGTCAAGGGCAGACAGACAAGCGAGAAGGAATCTCCCTCATGCTGACAGCAAGAGGACAAGGGCGACTCATAATGACTGCTTTTCTGTTTCAAATCTGCTTGAACAACTGCAGTTGCCCAGATTGACATGGAAGACAATGTTACTGAGATTGTGTTCCCTCAGAGAGGATGGAGAAAGAGGGAACAGCAAGGGAGGGAAGTGCTAAAATCCTGCAGGCTGAAAAATGGTGTAGAGAGTATGCAGAGTGGGAAATAAATGGAGAAAGAAGGCAGCCCAATAAATGGCGGAAGGAAGGAATGGAGACAAAATAGTAGTAGTAGTAATAATAATAATAATAATAATAATAATAATAATAATAATATCACCTTCCTTGAAACGCAGGGCATGATTCTGTCTGGTATTAATCAGCTAGGCTTTGCTCATACCAGTTGGACTATGCCTGATTACACTAATTCCTAGTCTGGCTGACCATGGGCAATGGAAAAGGCAAAGCTTAATGAACATTAATGAAAAATACTCAGATATTTGGCTGGAATCTGTATTCCAGAAGCTGAACCTGCAGGTCTGAGTTTAAGTCTTGTTCTTTGAATTTCTACTAGCTTTTCTTTCCCCATCCCTAAGTGAACACTGAAGTTGTCGGTACCATAAGCCCCAAAGGGAGTCAGGCCCAATCCACCACTGAGCCACATCACATGCGTGAACTGAACAACAAATAAAACCCCTGGCTCTTCCACAGCATAAAAAAAGGACTGCAATGGACACCAATTGCTACCCTGCCAGGAGTCCACAGGGAGGCCTCCTGCAGTAATCCCCCTCCCTGGTGTGTCTGACATTGCTGGAGACTCTCTCAAAACTTTTCTCTGTGTTGTACCTGCCAGCTTGATGGCAGCTTAATTATTTTTGGTCTCTAATCCAAGTTGAACCTGATGCAAACAAATAACATTACAAAGAAAAAAGAAAGCAAAGAGTTTGCAGAATGTTTAAGATCTCTCTGTTCGAGAAAATGTTCAGGCTCAGCAGAGCACCTGAGATGGTGGCAGGTCAGCAGTCAGGGCTGAGCACCGTGTCCCCACGCTGCTGTCCTCAGGTGTCTGCTGTAAATCAGGGCTCCCACCACAGTCACCTAACTTCTTTGTGCTTTAGTTCAGTCATCTGCCGGGTGTAATTTTTTTTCCAGCTCACAGTATTGCTGTGAAACTTTGTAAAGTCATTTCAAGCTGCATCAAAAAACAGATACAAATGTCTAATGAGCTCTTGAGGGCAAAATGTGCACATAGCTCCAGCTCAGTCAATCTTCTGGGACACACTGTGATCTTGTTTGAACAAAAACTGAACAGGGAAAATAAAACAGGTGGAGGAATGCCCTCTTAACTTACATATCTTCTTAAATGGCTGTGAAAAAGCATGGGATGAGTTGGTCAAGGAAAGGTTTTGAATGACTCAGGCAGTATGACCAAGAAGAAGGAAACTGTTGGCCGCCTGTTGTGCCACTGTTGTGCAACACCATCTTCCCAAGCTCACAGACACAAAGCTGCAGCCAGAGAGTCTGTGGGAGGCAAGCTTGCTCTTCTGACCAGATTATCTCTGTTAGAATCTGTAGCTCATTACATGATTTTGGCTATTGTGTTACTGGAGGCTACTGTTGTCAACAAGGGTTATTTTTCCAAAAAGACAGCCATCATGTAACACCATGAATACGAGTATTACAACCTTATGCTCTGAAGGCAGTTACTGCATCCAGACTTTGAAAACAAGTGTTGCATCAGAAAAAATAATAAGAAACATCGATCAACCTCATGCCACATCAGATGCATGTGGCCCACATTAATAATCTGAATAAGCCAGACCGAAGTCTGAAATGCCTTTTCACGACAGTAAGTTAGATCTCTTTACACAAAAACATATCCTATCTTGATAGCAAGGAGCTGAAAAAAATCCTATTGGTGCCCACGGCTGTTTAATGTACCCAAGTTTGACCCAGACATTTAAATATTTTCATAACACCAAGAGCAATAAAAACCCCATGCATAATCTTATGGTTGTGCAATCTGCGTGTACTTTGACCGAAGGCTTTCGTACTGCAAGCAGTAGGTGGCATGCTTAAAAAATAAATATTAATCTGAGGAAAATGTTCTCATGCTGTTTTATGGCTGTTCTTAAAACTCAGATGGAAAACAATCTACCAAAAGATAAATAAAAAATGTTGAAAGCTAGGGTTCTTTAGCTATAACTGAAATGAGTAAAGTAATTACAGTAAAACTCTAGGGTCAATAAAAAACTTCAGGACTGCGTCCTGGCCTACCATAGAAACAGGATGATCAAAGCAGAACTCTAACCCTAAATTCCTGAACCGAATATGTTATTACTCATTGCATAGGGAGAAAGTATCATTGGCATCGCCTTTGTCAAATACGCAAAAGAGTGATTACATTATATGCAAGTGAATTATCCTTCGGGTTTCTGTTTGGGAAGACAAGGTATACAGCACTCTTCTTTTGTAGCGCTGCTCTCTACCATTAAAGACTTGCTCCTTACTCAGCTCATTTCAGAGGGTGGAAGAGATCCCTTTGGGTGAACTTAACAAAACCAGCAAGTTTTGTTAAGTGCTTTGGGAGTCTTCAGGTTGAAAAGCATAGGGAAAATAGGAGATCGTTATCATTTGAAAAGCGGGTGGAATGCTGCAAGAACAATGTCTGTCCATGGGATTTATTTTGTTAGCTATGCAGGCAAGCAAGGGAGAAAAGCAAGATATTAACTCTGGGCATGGACCAGCCCCTGTGAGCTCAGCACTTTTGTCTGGGGGTGTAAAGGAAACACTACATTTAGTTCACTTTAATGTGAAAAAATGACACAGCTGCCTATACCCTCCCATGCCATGGCTACATGATGAAAACCACTGGTGTTCTTGGAGCTTTATACTTCTGTTATTCTTCACTTGCATTCAGGAACTGATTTATTACTGAGGCTATAGAGGAGGAAGAGAGGAAAAGCTAAACATTTTGTGTGCTCTGCATCTGGCAAGACATAAAACACTCCAATTTCAAGCATGAGACAGGTCACTGACAGTGACAGACATGGCTGGCAACATCTCAGTTCAGCAGCAGTAACTCATCATCCAAGCTGAGTGTAATTGTCACCAGGTGTCAGGTCCCATTGTCTCGGGCTGTGGGGCTCCAGGCTCCCAAGGAAATTATCACATGAAATTCTCCTATACAATGTGGTTTTTGCATTTGCCAGGATGAACTGACACCAAAGCAAATCCCCTCTGCATTCCTTTTGACAGTTAATATCTCTATCGAATCCTCGTGACTCTCACAGAAAGCAGAGAATAAAGAAAACAAGTTTCTCCTCTCAGTGGCTGAAACTTGATCACTTTTATTTAAAAGGGCTGAGAAACGCAGTAACTTACATTGCACAAATTTCTTCTGAGGAAGACCTTGGAAGCTAATATCATCCTGTACCCCACTCAGGAAGAATAATGCCTCCCCTCCAACTCACTGGAAAGCAGGCAATGATCCTTGCCTCCAGTGTAATTCAGAAGATAAAGCTATGAATATAAAGTACCAAGAACTGCAGTTTACGTATTTGTCCCATAATGGACATGTTTCTGTTTTCTGATTTCCTGTCATTGCAGTGCAGAACCCTGTAGGCTGGAAGGAACCTCTAGGAGTCATCTAGTCCAATCCCCCACTCAACACAGCTCCAGTTAGAGCAGGTTGCTTGGGGCCCTGTCTTGTTGGGTTTGAATCCTTTGAGGATGGAGAATTCACAGCCTCTCTGGGGCCTTGTTCCAATGTTTGATCATGCTGATGGTGAAAACCTTTTCCTTTATACCTAATTGCATTGCCCCGCATTGCAACTTGTGTCCATTGCCTCTCACCTTGACATGGAGCACCTTGAAGAGAGCGCAGATCTTTTTTTTTTTTCCCATTAGATAGTTGTATCCTCCCATTAGGCAGCTGTCAACAGCAATAAGGTGTCCCTCTAGCTTTCTCCAAATAAATTTAATTCTCTCGGCCTCTTCTCATACATCACATGCTACAGTCCCTCAGCTGATCTTGTTCCATTAGGTCAATGTTTTCCTTGCACTGGGGAGCCCACAACTGGACACGGTACTCCTGACAGGAGCTGAGTACAGGGGAAGAGTCCCTCCCAGCAACCTGCTGTCTGGATACACTTCTGCTAATACAGCACAGTATGCAGCTGGCCTCCTTTGGCACAAGGGCACCCTACTGATTTTGATAGCTTGTGTGCATTCAGGTTCCTCAGGTGGTCACGAACCTGGTCTTCTCCTACAGCAGGAGGGGTTTTGCCCTCCCGGTGCCCCTCATGCCATCCATCGACTCGGGAGGGGTGAGGAGAGAGGATGGAGAATTCACAGCCTCTCTGGGGCCTTGTTCCAATGTTTGATCATGCTGATGGTGAAAACCTTTTCCTTTATACCTAATTGCATTGCCCCGCATTGCGACTTGTGTCCATTGCCTCTCACCTTGATATGGAGCACCTTGAAGAGAGTGCAGATCTTTTTTTTTTCCCATTAGATAGTTGTATCCTCCCATTAGGCAGCTGTCAACAGCAATAAGGTGTCCCTCTAGCTTTCTCCAAATAAATTTAATTCTCTCGGCCTCTTCTCATACATCACATGCTACAGTCCCTCAGCTGATCTTGTTCCATTAGGTCAATGTTTTCCTTGCACTGGGGAGCCCACAACTGGACACGGTACTCCTGACAGGAGCTGAATACAGGGGAAGAGTCCCTCCCAGCAACCTGCTGTCTGGATACACTTCTGCTAATACAGCACAGTATGCAGCTGGCCTCCTTTGGCACAAGGGCACCCTACTGATTTTGATAGTTGGGGAGGTTTTTCTGAGAAGAGTGAAGAGAGTTCCTTTTAATCCTACCCCTATAGGAGCCTGACATTCTTGAGAGATTTTTTAGCACCAGCTTCCTAAATCTATTGTAAGAGGATGGTTGTTCCCAGCCCCATGTGAGTTTGCTGGCAGACACGGTTATTCTACAAGCAGAAAACAACCAGAACCCCAATAATATGTGAATCATAAAAAAAAATGCAAGCCATATCCTTAATTATTTTCTGATGTTCAAAGACATATTTATCCTCCTGGAGTTCTTTTCCTTTGTTCTACTTTAAACCATCTGTAGTAAAAAAGATTAGCTTTTGTGCCTATCAACCTATAATTCCCTATTAAGCCAGCAGGAGTTTCAGATGTGAATGAATCCTAGGGTCTAGCCAGAGTACCACTCCGCCTGTCTGCCTCAGTCAGAAGAGTGTGATTCACATCTGAATATTTTAAAAATTCAAAATTGATCAGTACAAGAATCACTTGACTGTTCCCTGCAGCCTTCAGAAGCATAACACCAGATTCAAATTTGATGTAACTAAAAAAAAAAAATGTAGGTTTATATTAGACAGAAAGTATTTCAGAATACTTGGATCAAATTCTGTGTGTCCACTACTGCTAGGACTCCAACCATTTTTTTCTTTTTCTCTGCTAAATACTTTCATATTTTTACTTTTTTTTTTTTTTGAGTTATTTCTGCCTTTGTAACATCCTGATCAGATTGTGTTTTTCTTCAGAAGTGGCTTACACAGCATATATTAAATATTGATGATGATAGTATACAAAAAAATACAAAGCCAGATTTTGGTATTTTTACTCATGTTAGAGAGCTCCAAATTCTAATGTGGAATCATGTTGTAGCAAACCATATTCAAGAGAATTATTATAATTTAGATCAAATACAATATACACTAGTGTTGATTTCTGTCTCAAATAAAATTAATATCAATACATTGTGCCTCTTGCACACAATTAATGTCTATAGGAAACATAAAAATGCACAGAAAGTAAAAAGAGTATAAATTGTGGATTTGTATAGTTATTTTTGTAGATAGCAAATATGTTTAAACAAGTATTTCGGAAAGCTGTAAGTTGTACAGTTCTGAGTTGATTGCAAATTATAATGCAATGGAGAAAACTGACTGTTGCTAAGTTTGTCTTACCTGTTCCAAGAAACAAGACATGGTATCTTCCATCAGCAGCATTCACTCGATCCACAGCAATCTTCGTATACTTGTAGTCGGCTCCTATCCGGATGATTAATGGCCTCTTGTGTATTGGGTAAATGGGATTAAACATCAAAGGGTGATTCCTGATGAACGTCACAACATCGTCTGGAAACTCTTTGGTTGTCCGCATATTAGGTGTGAAGGCTCCTCCTGGACACTGTAAGAAACATGCACAGCAATGCTCAACAATACTTACCACCTTTTGGAGAGTTTTCATCTCCAAGTCATTTACAAATATTGACAGATAGTTGAGAAAGTGAGCTCCCGAAAGAGCACTTCATACTCTGACTGAAAGTAATTATGTTCCAGTAACGGGAATTAAGTGCTTGAATAGCTATGCTTTGAACTCCCATCAATTCAGATAAAGCAAACACAAATATATTTTTGCACTTTCAAAACCCAGCTTGATGGCAAAGATCCATACTTCTGGACTTATTCTACATTCTTTATGCTTCCAAACTGCCTGTTGAAAAAAAGATCCAAGTGATTTGTATGGGAAGATACTAAACTTCCACAGTTAAAGATTTAGTAGAAAGGCAAAAGGTAAAATCTGAGATTAACTGTAATTTGGTTAGTATCCCTCTACTCATTATGTTGATTATGAGATAGTGAAAGGGCCTGTGACTCATCTTCATTTGAAAAACCAGTAATATGGAGTTGATGAGGGGGTCCCATGGCAAGCCATTTACATCTGAGAAGACTGACCGTTCTGAGAGGATCTTGTCTACACTTTCCCCTATGCCCAAGAAATAACAAATACTCTGGATGCTTCTTTATATGTAATGAAGAACCATCCAAATAATCAGCCCTGAGGCATTCCAGACCTCATGAAGAAAAAAAAGCAATCTTGGAAATCTCAAGCGTTTACTGAGAGTGAAACTAAAAGAAGACTGTGGGAAGAAATCAGGAGCTATGTCAGTAACTGCCACAACATTCTGGATGTACCTATGTTAATTTTAATGACTTTTTTCAGCCACTGTTACCGTACTTCTTATTGCTGCTTTCATTTTACTTCCTACCAGGTTTCTGAGCTGTGAAACTCTCCTTGGAGCATTGGAGCTATTCAGAAATATTTCAACACAACATTTTTCCAGTTGGAAAATGTTGATTTTTTTCAATATGAAGCATTTCATGGAAACTTGTTTATTTTGATGAAGACCATTCTTACGTCTAGGATGGAATTTCTGGTCAAAACCACAGACACAAAAATAGCTAGTAGTTTAGGGAGACATTTACCTCACCTGACTTATACTGTCTCAAAGTCAGGCATTTATTCTTAGTTAGCCATCTAGGTTTCCTCTGTAGTCAGTAATTCAGACTAGATGCCCTGCTTTTAGATGGCTAAAATTACATAAAATGAATCATACTTGGAGAGACTAGGAAACTCGCTGGGGATATATGAGTCATGTGCCCAACCTACCTGATACAAGCAAACGTTAGAATCTAGGTCTTCACCTCCCAGGGGATCCCTCTAACCACCAGGCAGGAGTGTTTGTTCTACCTTTGCTGCAAAAAGCTGTTCCATCTTGTGCATGCATCGGGCAATACCAGAAACAATGTAGAGAGGGAACTGCAGCCTAAGCCCAGGCTTTAGAATAATCTATTTATACAAAGTAGAACAGCTCTGGTAGGAATTCTTTAAAATAAACTGCTCTGGTATCAGTTACCTTTAGGAAGAAGAACCAGAACTCAGCTCAGATATGGGGCTTTTTTCCCATCTGACATCCTTGACAATTGATTCTTCTGGACTCTTATTAATTCTGAGGGTTTTCCTTTGGTTCCCATTAGAAATGACACTACATGCTAGTCTTCTAAGTCCTCACAAAATTCAATTCTGATTATCTAGTTTGCTCTGCTCCTTCCCTCTGTGGCACTCCCATCCACCATCTTCCAGGAAATGTATGGAGCTATCTGCTAATATTAGCAACAAATGCTGAAAAAAGAACTGTCTTCATAAGTCTGTAGGCTATTAGCAAGATTATTCTACTTGGTAGTGATCTGCCAGGCTCCAGTTCCTCTCCAGAGGGATTCTGTTTCACGAGCAGTTCAAATTAAACTTTCTTGTCCTGCACAACTCAGTTAAAAGACTTTCTGTGATACTTTCTATCCTTCCATTCTTGACTTGGAGATCATAAGACCTTTGTTTGTGACTTCCTGCAAAAATGTCTGGGCAAAAATGGTTCACCCCAGTATGACCCTGAAAACTTACATGATATCATTGTTCTGAGCAAAGCCTTAACAAACATCTTTAATCAATTAATTCTTTTGCTATCCTCCGTATAAACCAATGTCAAGCAAAAGATGTTACTGAAGAACCCTATAAGCTCTCCCTTTCCTGAAGGGATTGAATGTGTATCCTTCACACCTCATTCAAGGACTTGGCTACATGATAATTGTGTTCACAGTTGATCACCATACAGTTAGACTACAGAGAGAAACAGAATTCTTTAATTTACAGCATATTCCCCAACATGCTGTACGTATAAAAACTATTTCTGTAAACTCTGAAAAATGGAAACTATCCTCAAACATCACTGACTTTAGTAGCAAGATGCCAATTATGTAAATTTTTTTCTTTTCTTTTTCCGTAAGTTTTGCTTGTGGAGAAATAAGAAACCATTGGTATTTAGTGAAGGGCAGCCAAACACTGAGGAGCTGATTATGGCCAAATGAATGTATTGCTTTATTTAATCCTGCT
>NW_009260669.1:725852-808217 GCF_000687185.1 Egretta garzetta
GCTGAACCTATACCAAAGACTTTTCGTTGTTTATCCAATGTACTGAGACACAATGAACATTCATTGCTGTCCAGAGGTTTAGTATTAATATCTCTTTAGGCAACTGTAAAGTAGGATTTTACATGTCATATAAAAAGGCATCCCAGCCTAGTCCAGAAGTTGCAAAAAACTTATGCTCCAGAGGGAAGAGCCTCATGCCCCATAGTCTGCAAGTGTGGCTATTCAAAGTTAAACCTTTGAACACCAATTCTGAGCAGCAAAATACCCACCCCCCCGCCATGTCCTGATTTTCACAGATGCTTTGCCCTAAGTGAAAAACAGAGTTTGTGGCATGCATTTAAAAGTGGAACTATTTGGCAGTAAAACAAAGGCAAAGCCAAACAAGTCACAGATTAGAAAATACAGCTTTAAGATACTGTGTTGTGGCTGAATTGTGAGGAAGCACAGGAAAGCCAGTGATCAAAAAACCAGCAATGATCATCTTAAAATAATCTCTCTTGGCTTTACTTTTTGTGTGAGCTATGATCTAAGAATTTATCTTCAAATTCAGAGCTCGTCGGCACATCTGAAAAATGTATATAATTTCTGTCACCATGTCAAATCCAAATCTGAATTTTCTTTTTCCCATTCCATTGTGCTGCCCAATCTCTCTAGGCCCATCTGGAATACCTCATAAGCCTCCACAAGGTGAACCAAGAATAACATGGCAGTGGTTGAGGAAACACATACAAATACAATATTCTGAAGCAGCAGGAAACTCTGAAATGTGACTAATCACAAGAGCGTGAAACTTCCTGTTTAAATGGGTCATTTATTTTCTTTTTTTGTAAGGTTTATACTTAAAGCCTCAGTGAACTCATGAGATTAGAGCTGTATGAATTAACTGCAAAGAAAGAATAATGCTAGCATTAGACTTTAGTGGAATATCAGGTATTGATTAGCTAATTCTAGAGATCTGGGAACATGAAGTCCTACATCTTATAACCAGTAATAACTGCACTAAAATGTCATGAAGAATTGTGTGAACAGGGAGAGCTATTCCATGTATCTGTGTATTAGTGTATGAGAGAAAGAAAGAACAAGATCTAGGGAGCAAAGACAAATATGAATGAAACAGTGATATGGTTAAAGGTTCTTGCAGTGACTCACAAAGCTAAAATAAAATTTAATTTCCTGTGATAAACGGAAAAGCAACAAAGTGTTCATCTAAAAAATTATAACTACACTGCTGAGATGATTTATGATTCTGTGCATACTTAATTCCAATACTTAAGAAATTGTAAGAAGACTTCATAGGAGTCAACAAAAGTCCACACTACCTTACTTAATTTAGCAAATATGGATTTAAAGAAGATTCTAGAGAAAGTTCATATATTCTTCATTAAAGATTGAAATATTAGACTTCATACTTCTCAATCTAAATTAAGAGTAGTGCAATTAATTAAAAAAATAAAGACAAAACTGCATCAACAGCAATTTTTATACACCATGAAGGTGAAAAGAAAAAAAAAATGACAATTTTGTTTAAAATCTTTCATGGGACATTTTTTTTAAAACTTGGAAACCGAGCTAGCTCTAATGGTGTACAGAATTTATTGGACAATTATTACTAGCCTTGATAGAGTGAAAGAAAGTCCTGAAAATTTTCCAAGGCATACAAAAAGCATTCTTAACAAGGGGGACTACTATGAACAGACGGGCATGAAAATTCATATATTTCTAGGTTTCTCATCTAAGAGTCAGTACTTGACAGGGTATTAGACCTAGTCAAATGAAAAGTCCCAGAAGCCTTGTTCTCCTACTACATCTCCCAAGCATCCCAGCAGAGCTGCAAAACTTTAGAGAACTATAGAAAATTCATACAGACTGAAGGCAGACTTACAGACCTTTGGATCCAGACTGCAGAACACACTCACAGCGCCATCTTTGTATGCTTATTTATTCAGCTATCTCTTGCTCAAACACACACACACAAAGTAAATGTACACACAAACAATATGACTACCATCTAATGAAACAATTCTTACCAACTTTAGAGAAGAAAGAGCAAGAGCGATTACCATTTTGCATAACTTCTAATTCTCTAGAAGATTTCCAGATACTATATGATTTGTATGGCAAGCTGAGAAGCAAATAAAATTGTTCCGAACTGTAACTAAGTGTCATAGTCACATACAGTCCATTCTCCTGGAATAAATAATATTTATTTATGTATTAAACAAAGACAAGTAACTGGCAAGCCTGCATAAACATCTTTGTACTTACAGTGCCAGGTCGCGGGTATGGAATTCTGCCCTGATATGGAATCAGCTGGTGGTTTGGGCCCTCCTTGTGTGCAAATGGCCCATTGAACACTGTCTGGATGTCAGATAGATGATACACACACACGGCTGAGCCTTTAAATATGGAGCTGGGAGACAGTAAGAAAAAGTTAGTATTGCAATCTACCAACTTTTTATAGCTTTTCTATCATTTTGCATGGTCCAGTAATGAAAAATACCTCTAAAAGAATATATTTAATACAATTTAATGCTTCTATAGCATGGATTTAATACATTTTAAATCACCTAATTTAGCTTCCCAATATACACCATTACTCCTTAAGACCTAGAACATTTTTGAACAGTGAACTGAAAAAAAGAGGGAGGAAAGTACTACCCTACTGGTGCAATAAGAAAATTTCCTAATGTTGAATATAAAAGAAATATAATCTGGCCCCAGTTAAATCAGTGGCAAAAATATTGCTGACTGCAGTGAGACAAGAGCTTTATAAACTTTGTACTGCCAAGTTCAGCACAGGTTTCCAGAACTCCTTACCAGTGTATTAACCACAAGACCTCCATGAGCCCCCTAAAATATGTGGCTAAAATATTTAATCAAAACATCCAGCACAATTACAGTGGGTTAGATTATTACAATCAGTTGCCAGCTTTTCTAGGCAAAATGGGGACAGGTTGTGAGTGTAAAGGAATTACTCCTATACAGTCCTCATACCCACCCACAAAACTGGTTTTACAAAGACCCTTTCAAAATGGTTGAAGTTTGATGCTTCCCGAGGAGAACGCAGGGAGTCACCTATGAGAGGGCAATGTTTTTTCACTGCTCTGGATTCAGCAGTGGTCTCAGATACTTCCTTAGCCAGCACAAGCCCTGAGTGGCCTCCATCACCCCGTGATGATGGAAGGAACTGGGGGAATAATTTCCAGAGTGATGATAAGGCTGACTGGAGTGAATTAACTTTTTTTTTTTTTTACTGCATATAAGGTTTGGGATATTTATTCCACATAGTGGGAACTCCAGACAGTCTGAAATCTGCCTGATGTTAAATGTAGGATTAAGACAATCCAAATAACCCTCTGTTTTCAATTGAAAAAGAAAAAGAACACTCCAGAAAAAAAATTGAAAACATTACACATAGTGTCTAAACAAGGAAAGTACAATCCACATTGCTCTCAGCTATATATGGATTAGCAGGAGGAACCTTTTAGATGGATTATGGTATTTGTGGAAATTTTAGTAGGTATTAATAGGATTTAAGAAATGTATTTAATCTTTCCAGATGTTTTATGTTAGATTTACAGCAGATTATGCCACCAAAATAATTTGCTTCAATATTACTTGGTTTCCTTATGTGTGGTTTAGATAAATGTACTAATAGTTATTATTTGGTGGGATGCTTCTGTCCAGTTATTCTTGAGTTGGAAGTCTACAGAGGTGAAGATAAAGGAACTGCTAAAGAGTAAAAATCATTATGATTGCTGTATTTAACTAGGTAACGCATCCAATCTATAGTCAAACAAAGAGAAAGAAAGTATACACCATGTGGTTCATGATTACGGAAACGCATGAGTGTAAAAGCTTCAACAGAGAGAAAACAGCTTGAGAGCCAGGAAAAAGTGAAGTTTTCTCTTTGTTGTCACCTTATATGGTCCTGTGATTTGAACCTCATTTCCACTGCAGGAATACCAGGAGAATTAGGTAAAAGTGTTCCCAGTTCAGGCATGTTGCATCCACAACCTAATCATAAGTGTGGTTTTACTACTAAACATAACCTCAGCATTTTCTCTTTTTGTGCAGTAGGAATCGTAATACGTAGACAGCACCAGATGTTTACAAGTTATGGGATTCTTTTTTCCCAATTAAATACCATAAAATCATATTTTCCTGGCTGGTTCACGCATTTGGGAAAGCAGATCCCTGGATCCACATGAAAAAAGACAGAAAAGTGTATTGGGAAAAATATTTTTTCATGCAATGATTTTTTTACTAGAAATTGCCATTAACAAAATTACTAGTAATAAGTTAAATAATCTGCTACTTTGATGAAATAAATTAAATTAAACTTAAAAAAAGCAAAAAAGGTCTTTGAAGTTAAGTAATAGCAGTTCAATAACACAGGATGGCCTATCAGAAATCAGTAAGCACTAACTATTCCTACTCTGTATACTAGCACTACATAATGAGGGCAAGAGAAAAGTGAAAAAAATAAGGGTAGAGATGGCAGAATCTGTTGGTCCACCTGTCGGTCTATCTTTGTGGAGAGTTTCAGCACGGTAAGCCATACGCCCTCCATGGCCCTCGGGAGCTCTGAATGCTTTCTCAACTGGACAGTAAGCGAGTACTACTGACTGAAAACAGGGAGCTTAAGGCTGCAAGAAGGTGATCAAATGCCATGTAAGCCTGTCTTTTTGTAGCCAACTGAAGCCGACATGGGTTATTTGCCATCTGCGCAATCATCTGCCAGTGAGAGACTGGAAATGCTTTGTATGGATTCATGTAAGAATTCCCAGTTTGATCCTTCAGGGTGCTGGATGTCCTTCAGGAGGTGTTAATTGCTCTCAGATGCCACATGAGTTCACTGCATTGAAGTCACTTAGCTTTCCGCTGCTGAACAAGTGGCCCTCCACCGAAATGTTTTCCCAGAGCCAGCTGACAGTAAGTCAAGGAGCAGTTTGCTCCAAGCAGCACAGCTCTAGCACGGATACCAACAGCAACAACACTGAGACTGTTATTCCTGCGTGCAAACGATGGCCACAGCAGACAGACAAAATCCATGACCACAAACCATCACTTTCATTTTTCATATAGAAAATTGCGCAGTTCAGAAAGGTCATTTTTTCCTAATCTCCCCTTTTACCTTGATGTTGTAAAAATTCCATACACAAGCGTTGTTCTGGGGTTATCTGTCTCTAAAAGAAACACATCCTCTGTAAGAAAGAAAAGGAAAAAGAAAAAAAAAAGAAACATTTTGAATACTAATACAAACTTTGTTTTCCAGGTGAATTTATGACTTTATTCCTGATGAGGTCAACAGTAGTTTTGTCTCAGACTTGAATGGGAAAAAGCAGATTTATGTTATGAATGGACCATATGCACCAATCTAGCATTTGAACATTCAGAAACTGTTTGGGAAATTAACTCCCCACCACCTAGCCTTATGAAGACAGAAGGCAAAGATTTTCAAATACGTTCAGGATCCATGCTGCACATTTCTCTCAGCTGGATCTCATTCCAGCAGGTTGTTCAACAGTAGGCAAACAGTTAAACTGCAGTAGGTCAAAGACAGAGAATTCCCATAGATGGATGTAAGGCAAAGCAGGACAATTAGGTGTTTTATCATCCAGTCCACACTCTAGCTGCCCTCACCAGCTCATTTTCAACATGATATGAATGACACGCAGTGTTGCAGTGAAGACACCGAGAGATGTAAACCTCCCAGCTTCTACTGTATAGGGATTTATTGGCTGCGCTATGCAAAACTGTAACTACTCACTGAACTGAATTTGCCCACCTTTACCTCTGAGCTGTCGATTTTTTTTTACACTTCAATGAAAAATACCTTAATCTCTGACGTTTCTCCTTTTTAATAACTATAATCAAGCTACCTCTTCAACTTATTTTACAACACAGAAAAAAACTGAATTGTTTGAGCTTTTGATCATAAAACATGTTCTTTAGCTTTCCATTACTTTATGTAGCTCCTTCATTAACCCTCTGAAATTTTTAAACATTCTGTTAAATATGGCAAAATCAAAAGACTTCACCATGCAGGACTAGCAGTGTTACACTCTTCTGCATTATACCTGAATTTCCAGCTGCATTTGTGTTCTTACTCTTTGCTACAGGGTTGTACTGGGAGCCCAGGATGAGAACATTGTCTCCTATTCTGATGGTCCTCCATTCTGTCATACAGAAACTAAAAGCAGTTACCCTACCACTTTGTTGAAGAGGACTGGGCTGCTAAATCACAGCTCTGAAAGATCAGTTGCTGTGGCAGTGCTAGGAGGCACTGGGAATTTCTGAAAGTCAGTCCTCCAAGCATCTTACATATTCTGAGTTACAGCAAGTTAGGATCTGCTTCTAGGCCCATCAGGTTCCATCGAAACATTGAACCAAAGCAAGTACACCAGATATTTGTAAAGATATAAAGTCAAAAATACTCCAAACCCCATTAGCTGTCATGAGAATCAGGACTAATGACAGAGAAAAGAGAAAGAGATTACAATGAAGAGAAGGTCAGAATCCGATGCAGCCCCAGTGTGGGGCCCATTAACTATTTACATTATTTATATTTATACTAATATTTATATTCATACTGATATTTATATCTGTATTTATATTTATACTAATACACATACCAGACCTTCCAATGCCTGAATTTAGAACTGTGACTTTGTATGTTACTTTGTATGTTATGTTTGTGGACAATATAGAATCTGAAACTTTCTGATAATGCTTTTTGGCACTTATATATCAAGACATGCATGTATTAATTCCTTATACAGCTGGTGACGATGGTATAGATTATTCACTGCATTCATAGTATTATTGCTGGTGCCAGTAACAGGATTTTTTAGTATTATCTTGAACTATCAAATTGAGGCCTCTATCAAGTGATCAAAAATGAAATTCTGTATTGCAGAAAAGCTGTATGTTACACAGCGGTATAAGAAACAGTTTCAAAGAGATGTATGTTAACAAAACTTTATCATAATCCTAACTAGGAGAAAATAACAACAGACTTCACTTACATGTTCCCTTCCAAATATTAGTTCTTAACGTGCATAATTCCTTTACATAGTCAAGATTAATTACCTTTATTTAAAAGATAATTATAGTTACCCAGAGAGATTTATGGAGGATATTTTAATTTCCTGTCATAAAACGACAAGGGGAATTTTGTCATGAATTTCTACAGGGCCAAGATTATACTGTCAACAACTTGACTAAGGAGCTGTATGAACATCAATAATTTAATATGCACAGGGTGCAGGATTTAGATAAAACTTTTAAGGGATTTTCTTGCCATACCTAATTCATCAAAGTATGTTTCTGTTCCATCTTCATCCATTACTGAGCATACAAGTCTTGCTTTCAAAAATGTTGTCCACTTGTTCACGAGACTACGCTGACCACCTGTGTCATTCTGGAAAGGAATATTACTTTCAGAAAAGAAACACAACACAGCTAACATTTTCCAGGGCTTTCCCACATTTTCCTCAGGTTAATTTGACTCACCATCTAGACAATTATGCTGGTTTATTCAATATAAAAAATAGATAAGTCCAATCCAAATCCCCTCGACTGAACACTCCAGATACAGGAAAAAACAAGGACTAGTTTCCTGAGCAGACTTGCTGTGCTGGGCTAGCAGGCTTGGGAGGGTTGGGCAGTAGATTTTGTGCAGCAGCACTGTGTGTAGGTATGATTGGAAGGGACTGCAGAGGTCTGTATCACACCAAGTGTGGAGAAGTCCATGCTACCTCTAAAAGGTCTAATAGTCCTGTGGAGGGATGTTTCTTCTAGTCCTGAAAGTCTTTCAGATGCATCTGACTGAGAAAGCTGTACTGGCCCATGAGATGGATGACCTGAACTAAATTCAGAAATGATGGGTAGCATGGGTCAAGCTAGTTTTGCACTGTGGCAAGGTGTTGATATATGAATATGATGGTATACAAGTATACAAATATGACTGGCTCAGGTTTATTTCATTGGCTTTGGTATTCTGCCACTGACTTCAGTGTAAGCCTAAACAGGCTGAGGCCTTTCAGAAATCATCTGGACTTCATTATAACAGTAACAATAACAAATACAGCTATGATTGTGTAAAATGTCTTCTTACAAAATATCCAAAAAAGCCTTTGGGCACCCTCACAAAAATACAGAAAACAGAGATTATAAAAGAGATCACATGGCTCACCATATTGCTAGAAGAGTTTAACAAAATCCCATACATGCCCTCACACCCATGCACAACAACATCACAAAGCATCAAATTCTAAAGAAGACCCAGATTAAAGACAAGGAATACACAAATGCTCACAATTATCTTCCTGAACCTTTCTAAAAGAAGGAATGAAAAGGCTAGCAGCAAGTGTGCATTTATAATTTTGCTCTCATTAAAAAAAAATCCATTTCACCAGAGATATTAATAGCTGCCTCAATCATTTTTCATCTACAGTTGATTATAGATACAAAAAAGGAAATAGAGACAATGAGGAGTGCTGTGATCGTAAATTAATTACTGCACAGGAGTAGCCATAACTCCTGAATTTAATTCTCCTGTGCACATTTTTAAAGTTAGGCTCAGGCTCAGGCATACATAAATGCAAGAACTCAGAAAGGACAGATAGTGTAAAAATGAAAACATTATTTGAAAGTTAAATCAATCCATTTAAAAGCTTGGCTCTGGTATTTCCAATGTGTTTCAAGGATTTTGAGTGTATTTGTGTGTGTGTGAAAGACTTCTCTGTCTTATAGTTCAGTTTTTCTAAGCAAAGAACACACCTCATTCTTACAAAGGACAGCAAGTTTGGAAATTCAACACTGGTAACTATTCTGAGTCAGTCAAAAAAATACACAAATTCCTGAATCTCTAAATTTCCATATCATTATAGGTATAGCCAGATATACATAACATGTTCAGACTCTAGCTGTGTGTTCAGTAACAGCTCTTATAAATTATGAATGTGGAAGTTGAAACAGGAAATTTGTTTTGAATATAAATCAAAGGCTTTTCAATCATTTAGTCTTTTAGCTTATCATGTCACACTAGCAGCTTGTCCCAACAACCTGGCAAACAAAACAGTTCTTACTGGGCATATTCTTGCAATCATTGAGTGAATTTGCTTTGTGCTGCCACTGTTGTCTGTGAGTCTCTCTTTGAAGAAGAAGTAGATTTTGGCATCGTTGGGGTCAGTGCCATCTGGGATAACATGAGCATCCACAAAAATAGGCTCTGAAATGAAACAGTGTACCAAAAAGATGAAACCAAAAGATGTATCAGTATAATCACAGAATCACAGAATCGCAAGTGTTGGGAGGGACCTCAGGAGATCATCTAGTCCAACCCCCCTGCTAAAGCAGGTTCTCCTAGAGCATGTTACACAGGACTTTGTCCAGGTGGGCTTTGAATATCTCCAGAGAAGGAGACTCCACAAACCCCCTGGGCAGCCTGTTCCAGTGCTCTGTCACCCTCAAAGTAAAGAATTTTTTCCTCATATTCAACTGAAACCTCTTATGTTTCAGTTTGTACCCATTGCCCCTTGTCCTGTCTCTGGACACCACTGCAAAGAGTCTGGCTCCGTCCTCATGACATCCACCCTTAAGGTATTTGTATGTATTGATGAGGTCCCCTCTCAGTCTTCTCTTCTTCAGGCTGACCAAGCTCAACTCTCTCAGCCTTTCCTCATAGGGGAGATGCTCCAGTTCCTTAATCATCCTAGTTGCTCTCCTCTGGACTCTTTCTAGGAGTTCCTCATCTTTCTTGAACTGGGGAGCCCAGAGCTGGACACAGTACTCCAGGTGGGGTCTCACCAGGGCAGAGTAGAGGGGGAGGATAACCTCCCTCGCCCTGCTGGCCACACTCCTCTTAATTTTCCAGCAGGTCATCCCCCAGCCTGTACTGGTGCATGGAGTTCAACCTCCCCAGGTGCAGCATTCGGCACTTGCCCTTGTTGAACTTCATCAGGTTCCTCTCTGCCCAACTCTCCAGCCCGTCCAGGTCCCGCTGAATGGCAGCGCAGCCTTCCAGTGTATTAGCCACTCCTCCCAGTTTTGTGTCATCAGCGAACTTGCTGAGGGTACACTCTGTCCCCTTGGCCAGGTCATTGATGAACAAGTTGAACAAGACTGGGCCGAGTACTGAGCCCTGGGGAACTCCAGTAACTACAGGCCTCCAACTGGACTTTTCCCCGCCGATCAGAACCCTCTGAGACCTGCCATTCAGCCAGTTCCCAATCCACCTCACTGTCCACTCATCCAACCCACACTTCTTGAGCTTCCCTATGAGGATGTTATGGGAGACAGTGTCAAAAGCCTTGCTGAAGTCAAGGTAGACAGCATCCACCGCTCTCCCCTCATCTACCCAGCCGGTCATGTCATCATAGAAGGCTATCAGATTGGTCAGGCATGATTTCCCCTTGGTGAATCCGTGCTGGGTACTTGTGATGATCTTCTTTTCCTCTGCTTGCTTGGAAAGGACACCCAGAATGAGTTGTTCCATCACCTTTCCAGGGACAGAAGTGAGACTAACCGGCCTGTAGTTCCCTGGGTCCTCCTTCTTGCCCTTTTTGAAGACTGGAGTGACATTGGCTATCCTCCAGTCCTCAGGCACCTCTCTGATAACGGGACTCTCTTCTGCACACATTTTGAAAACAAGTGGTGATGAGTCTTCTGTGCAGAGGTGGATCAGCCTGAATTAGCTGAAGCTAGCAATTCATTAAAAAAATCTTAGAATCAAGCACCCTAATTTAAGGCAATGTCTGATGCATTAGACGTGGAGAAGTCATTTCCCTAGAAGTCAGATTGTCTGACCACTTGCCATCTGAAAGGTTTTCGCAGACTTTCCCTTGAACAGTTTGGTTCAGTCTTAAGGCAAAAAGGCCATCAGGTGGGGTGGCCTAAGAGGTTGGCTCATGCAGTGAACCCTTTACATCTGTGCTTTGTCTACAATATGTATTTACACACATTTCTTCATGGTTCAACTTCATCAGTTAAATTCAGAGAAAAGCTCCTTAAAAGGCAAGCTCTTTATTTTAAACAAACCAAAGCAGACTCTCTGTGAAACACATTAAAAGCTCTGGTAAAACAAAGGCATCTCACCACTCAGCCACTTGGAGTTGTGCTGGTCAGTTCGCACTGCATTCCTCTTGGTCAGACTCCGAAAAATGGCTGCATCTGTACCCATGAAGTCAATATACATTCCTGAAAAAAGCTCTTCATCTGCAAAGAATTGAAATGGAGGGGAAAAAGCAAGTGCATTGTTATGGATTTGGGGAAATCTGGATTTACTGATCTATTTTTCTTTTAAACTCATCAGCTCTTTATTTACACAGGAGCCTATACAGATACATATTGGGTCACAGCAATGGGGCTTCCCTCTGATTTACAAAGACACAATCTAGAATGCATGAGAATCATCAGATTTTTCTTAAAGACTTAGGGAACTGCGTAATTAAATGTAACAGCAGAGCTGCATGTGTGGTGAACCCTTGAGAAGAAGTTCAGTTGCTCAACTTTTACTGCTAAGGATCACTGGAAAAATCAGGCTAGTCTTATCAAAAAGAATCACATTCAATTTTTTAAGTACGTACTTCAAAAAGCTTTTTTTGTTGTTACGGGAGTAGACAAAATGACTGGGCTGAATTTATTGCTGGTGTAAACTGGCACAACATCTATTGTAGTCAATGGATCAGTGCCAATTTTTTACCAACAGTATTGTCAAGGCTGCCCCAGGCAGACTTAAGCTGACTTCAGTATTGCAGAGGCCAGACAATCATATTATTGAACCTTACACAGAGTAATACGGAGCAACAATCGTCCCCTTTTATGTACATGCTTCTAAGTATAGGCTCATTATGCTTGAACAGAATTAGACACGCAACTCTTACATTAACAGAACTATGAACTGCTCCCCGTGCAGGGCTGAAAACAGTTCATCAGTCAGGATGTATATCTGTGTTTGCGTGAGTCTGTGTGTGCATAAATACACGTATATATGATTAGAATTATAATTACATATACTTTCATTTTCTACTCCGTGAATAACCAAGCAATTTCCACTGACTAATGACAATGAAACCCCAGAGCAGAAAACAGTAGCTAAAATAAACTCTAACTCTCGGAGTGGGAGTGGTGGCTGAATACATTCCAGTACAGCTGGGTCCTCTGATTGATGTTTTTGTCTGAATTCCTGGACTACCCAGAGAGTGTGGTCAAGCTGGCAAGAGTCACAGGTTCAGAAGCGCTTGAGGCTATTTTTATGCTCCCTCTGTGTGTGTGTGTGTGTGTGTGTGTGTGTGTGTATCAATATAGAAGACTGTTAGCTCAAGAGAGAATTAAAACTCTGGAGATTTAGTTTTTCTGCTGCTGGCTAGAGCCTGAACTGAACCCCTGCAGACCATCCAGCAGCCACTCTTCTGCTCTCATCTCTCCCGGTGATGACAAGATTCACACGCGGGGGATTTAAACAATGCATTCGCTGCATGTCTGTGAAGCATTTACTTCCTGAGCATGTCTTGACAGAATGATGTTAGTTCTATACTGATTTATAACTGATTTTGTATATTGGCCTTATTGCCTCAATCTGTCAGAACTTTATTCTTATTATGAAATGAATTGTCTGAAAGAGATCAGGCTTCTGGTTCTCACTAAACATTATGTACTGTTCTATGCATACATAGCTATGCACACACTTTAACAATAGTACTACACTATGCAATTTTAATCCTATTAGGTATCAACACTACTGGTTATGTCTTAAGCATTCCTAGCGTCTACTGGCTAATCATGTATCAGATGATATCCGTCAGCTCCACTTCCTTTTGGTTAAATTCTTAAATTCCGCACAGCACTTGGTCTGCACAGCACAACTAGTTCACACTACTTCTCTTTGTTACTGGGGGAATTACCGAATTGATGAGGTATGTCTGCTTTCATAAGTATGTCAGAGTCTTGGTGGCGAGAGAGACATGCATCCTGCACATTAGTTATGCCAAGCTTCTTCAAATGATATTTTTCATTGCTTTGATGCAAAAGTATCTTTGTACAATAGCAAATTGTACCAAGTTCAAATTTGGTTTTATAGCATCACTTTGCTCTGAATGGTGAATCAGCTTTCCAGCTGTATTCTAGGCTGGTGATGCCCAAGATTGCCAAGAAATTGCAGCTATATTTAAAAGTGGTTCCTTTGTTGTGGAAGAGTTATGCAGTCTGACAGTATTTCCTATCTTCTAAAGCAAGGGGAAGGAATTCCTCCTGCAGAAGAATGCTCAAAGGAAAGTCCAGTACATGGGCTCAGTCCTTGCATTTTAACTCCAGCTGTGATTTACAAAATCTTCCCTTTTTCAGCATTGATATTGAGGCTAAATTAATTCAAGCTTAATGTTTTTGAAGTGACTGGACTTTGTAGTGACAGGGAGAAAGTATAAAGCTCAATCTGTGGGACTCCTTTGAAAAAGAATGTGACCTTTGTGGAATAATTTTAACTTTGTAGATGAATTATGTCATGAAAGATAAGTCAAACACTAGGGAAGGTCTCTTCAGTCATAACTGAGAGATCAAGGATAATAACGTAAAGTCTACTAAGATGAACAAAGCTGCCATAGATCTACTGTAGAAAAAAATCAGCTTACTGTATATACAGTAATTCATAAACAGTGCACTTTAATGGTGTTTCATAAAATCCAGAAGGAACAAGGAAAAGAAACTTTTTTTTTTTTACCGGCAGTTGATTTCACTTAATAATACCAGAAGAGCAATGAGCAGCAGTGGATTAATCCCTCACTGACTTTGAACAAACATTTTCTTTGCACAGTCAGTGTCTGTAAACACTGACCACAGATCACTGATGAGATGAAGATACAAGTGCAGCCAAGGTTCAGAGAGGTATCTAGGTAGTATTTGCCTGTCTTCTAAAGGTGCTTCAGTTCATATCTCTGTGAATGAAATTACTTGTCCTTTGTACTAAATATATTTGCAATGAGGAATGAAAAAAAAAAGCTAATTTATATTGCTGTTCCCTTCATAGCTGAAAATACAGCAAGGAGTAGGCACATGTTGAAAAATCAAGGCTTTGGCACCAGAAGACTGTGAACCTGCTGCAAACGTGAAACATCAGGTTACACTAAGTGTACATAATGTGCCTCCTGGTTGGAAAAGAAAAAAAAAAGAAAAAAGACTTTCTTTTAATGAGTGCTTAGGTTGCACAAAGCGTATGCTCCCTTTGAGTTTTCACTTAGGTGTGCAATAGGCACTGCAGTAATTATTTTTATGGGCTATATCTCACAGTCACTGAGTACAGTCACCACCAATTCACAGGATTATTTGCGGTGTGTCAGTTGTATCACTTTCTGGCCCTTCAACTGGAGGAAAATTGCAAAATTGGTTGGGTATAAAGCCAAATGAAGAATGAAGAGCCTTCCAATAGCTGGTGGGCTCTACAACAGAGATGACAACAGAAATGAAATTCAAAGTAACTAAAGTCTTCAGGCTTTCTTTCCCTGGCTACACTGAGATTTTACAAATAATTAAATGAGACACAAGTGCTGTCTAGGATGAACAAGGTCAGAAACTGTTCAAACACAAAATGCTAGACAGGGTAATGCAAAGTTGAAACTAACCCTGGGAAAAAATGTGTAAGCTGGAAAAAGGACAATTTTTTGTTTTCTCTTTCTCTCTCTCTCCCTTTCAGCAGCTTATTTCTGCATTTCATTTGTACACCCTCCTTTAGCTTCATGTAAACCTTGAAACAAGGATGGACCCAACTCTTGTGTCCATCTCCTGGGAGGCTGAACTCTGTGTACAGCTTGTTTTGGGCATCCCGTCAGTCCACACCATGCATGATCATATCAGTTTAGACTTCAGCAACTTGGAGTATTTTTACTTACTGATCATAACAGACACCGTATTCACATTAGGGTTGAAAGAACAGCGTCCCTTTCCTGATTCACACTTGGAGTCAATCTTGAAGATTTGTTCCTGCAACGTAAATTTGTGAGTCACTTCTCATTTCAGAAACCATCAGAGGTAAAGTGATTTTTATGCGTGGCTGTTTCCAGCATTCACAATGCTGCAAGCACTGCTGGGCACTTTTGCTGTACTATCAGCAGTTTAGCTTTCCTATTCAGAATTTCATCATCTTTTTAGACAACTTTTTCATTGGTACCCAGTTATTTTCAAGACTCTTGTTATAAATTCAAGACACTGAAACAAAGAATTTTTCCCTCTAGCTCACTTACGCTTTGGAGAAGTTGATTGATCTCTGCAATAATATCTGTGGAGATTACTTCTGTGTTTTTGAAGTTATTTATCCTTTATTTGCTGAATACATGGTGATACTTATACTAGTCTAGGACATTATAACAAAGCTACCAGGACAATAATACATATTAAATAAAAATGTCTTATGACAACGTCCTGGTCATTTGGTGACAGTATAAACCATTTGCTCTTTACTGAGCTATCAGACCTCCCCAAACCCTCTAAATCATACTTCTTTTCTTCAATACTATATCTTCAATTGTGTGTACAGCTCCACAGTGTTAGATGTGATATATCAATGTCTCTTGCCATAGCCTGAAATCCCTTGGAAATTTTTTGCTGTTTAGAAATCTTGGTATGGGGCTTTGTTTATATTTTATGTGATTTATAAATAGGAAATACTTTAGGAATACAAAGCAGAAGCAACCTGGACTACAGCTTGAAATACAAACAGTCTGAATATCTTTAGAAAATTCACCTGTTCCGGTGCATCTCTTCACTTCTTGGTTCCCAGCAATACTGAAGAGCACAGTATGCTGAGCAAGAAGGGACTCTTGCATCCAAGTCCGTTCCTTAAAAACTGCAGCCAGTAATGGCAGAGACATCCATCCAGAGCACATCAACTCGTGTACCATTGGGTACCAAACAAATAACTTGCTTCTAGCCTCCTATAACAAATTTCTAATCCTTAAGGCCAAAAGACACAATTGCAAGGAAAAAACCCTCCCAAACGTAAAACATTTCTGTTTCAACAGGAAAATGTAGCTCACAAAAATTCCAAAGAAAGCCTCCTGTGATGTAGATGCAGCAACTCTTCATATTCTCTTTAACAACTAAGGTAAATCACAGGGGAACAGGGATGCCACACAGATCACTGAGCAGTCATTTAGTGACAGTGAAAGGAAAACTGCAGAGACATCCATCCAGAGCACATCAACTCGTGTACCATTGGGTACCAAACAAATAACTTGCTTCTAGCCTCCTATAACAAATTTCTAATCCTTAAGGCCAAAAGACACAATTGCAAGGAAAAAACCCTCCCAAACGTAAAACATTTCTGTTTCAACAGGAAAATGTAGCTCACAAAAATTCCAAAGAAAGCCTCCTGTGATGTAGATGCAGCAACTCTTCATATTCTCTTTAACAACTAAGGTAAATCACAGGGGAACAGGGATGCCACACAGATCACTGAGCAGTCATTTAGTGACAGTGAATGGGAAACTCCAAAAACCTGAAATGCTCAGCCACACCAGGAATTTTTCATATCCATTATCCCCTATCTCTTTTCTCCCTCTTCTGTTTTTCCTAATTTAATAACAGAGATCTTATCTATTGTTTCAGTAATAAGCTCTCTAAACAATGTGAAAACATAAGTATGAATTTCTAATACAATCCTGTTGGTTTTTTTGTTGTTGTTTTATTTCTAGATTAATATTCAGCTTGATGTTAATCCATATTTACTATATCATACCACTATTTACCAATTCAAAATGCCCATTACTGCGCTATTAAACTAGCTCCAGGATTACACTTGATTTTCATATATATTAAACTACTTTTTAGTCTATAATTAATTCACATAATGATTACATTTCCTTCTGTTTGCATTTATTTTGACATTAGAATATATTTGGGTGACTAAGAGAGTCATTACCAAGGACCAAAGTATCAAGTGTGCCAAGCAAGAAAATTAATTATATTTTAACCTCTGTTTCAGGGAAAAGGGCAACATTCTGCTTCATCAATGAAACTGCCTTTTTGGTGAGATTATGTGGAATCCTGGAGACAAAAAGAGCAAAACAGGCCCAGTTCTTATGATTGTTGGATATGAATCTTACTGTCAGGCTTCTAGAGAAAAACAGATGTGCTTTCTAAAATACCCATTTTCAATGTGCAAAAACTGCCTTCTGTGCATGGAAAACTGTACTAAATTAAAGGTGAAATGATAAAAGCAGAGCAAAAAGTGAGTTCTCGCTAGTCCCATCAGCACTACATAGTTCATTCTGCTCTATTAATTAGTCATGCACTGATATATATGCAAGGAGTTCAGAAGGAAATGCTTGGGTTTAAACTGTTATGCTATTGTTGGCCTGTACATTAATGGCTTTAAGCATGCGATTCCTACAGTCAAGTGTCTGACAGACTCCAGACGTCTGAAACAGCAGTTTATTTAATCAATTGATCATGGGCATGTAGCTATACAGACAGTCCAAGTGAAGTCAGTTCTGCTCTTCCAAGACATGTATCTTTATTTTTAACTTCAGAAATTTAATATCTTGCATCATCTGACAAAAATCCTAAAATATTGACATTTGGAGTTCTCTGGGCTACAGTACTACTGCTTAAGCTGCACTTATATTGCACTAATAAGAGACAAATGAGATCACTTTCCATGTTTTAAATTGTTTATCAAGAAATAGGATAATGCTGAGGAAAGCTGACCTCAGTTTCAAAATACATCAAAATAAGTTAATGCAGACTCTGTTAACCAGAAGGATGGATTTACTTATTCTGTTCTTCTGGCTTGTGCTTTTACATGCAGGCCTACAAACCTCTCCTTTTAGACAATTCATTAGGACTAAAGGTTCAGTGATTCAGACTACATACTCTGGTAAGGAGCCTGGAGCCAGGTAGGGATCTACTAAAAGTGACTGAGATCATCTCATGCAAACCTACCTGGAGAAACAATGATTTATCACCTCCCTGGAAACCTCTGAAGTAGTCTTGGGTGTTGGCCAGAATTCCCAACCCACTCCCAATGAAATCGGTGATGAATTTCCCAGTCTCTTCCCTAGGAGCCAGCCCAGCTTTTAAAGCTGCCATCACATGGCACAACTCCAGGTAGCACTCTCTGATCTTCCTTCCCAACACATCTGCTTCCACATTATACAGGAAAATATACTGCACACTCCTGTGCCTGCAGACATGAATCTGACCCAAAAGCTACTGAGGTGCGGGGTCTCGTGTAAGTGCTTTTCTTTCTCCTTCTGGTTGCTTAATTTATTACCTATTACATTTGCACATAAACAAACATTTCACTTTCATATCAGGAAACTTGGACAATATCCTTATGAAACATCTGGTACTTTGTATATTGAAAATATACAGTGAAACTGAATATAGAAAAACTGGAGACCTATCTAGAGAAAGTAAGATTTACACCCTGGAAGGTCCCACAGCAATGAGAAGACTTACCAACTTCATCCTGGCAGAATCTACTGGGGCAAAACTTGTGCAGCAGATGAAAGTTACCTGCACTGGGATTGCATCTAGTGGGTACTACGCTGAAGTCCAGCAAACCTTCACATAGCTGAATACTTAGCCCACTGAAGGCCTTCTCCCAGGAATCAGTAACACATGGAAGTTATAAAAAGTGGACTGCATATTTTACTTTTTATCTAACTGGCTATTTCCTTTCAAGTATTTCTTGGCAGTTTTTCCAACAAATAGTAGGAATGAATTCACCAGACAACGTCAAAAAAAAGGAGTAGCAAATGTAGCCCAGCATTCGGTATGACTGTGGAATTTTGGACAAACATCATATCTGAAGTATGGCTTTTGATCATGGCTTTGCTTGTTGCTGGTAACAGGTCAGAAAACTATGGACCTTTGTACTTTTTTGATTTAATATGAATGAAAGAACCCATCTGGATCATTGACTTTTGCATTTTCAAAATCTTGAGTTTTGTGTAACAGGAGTAAGATCCACCAAAAACTGAGTGGATAAAATGAGAAGAGTCTTACCTCGGACCTGCGTCCTCTGTTGACATACACGCACACGGGGCTGAAGGCGCCGCTGCCACAGACATACAGGTGCGTGCGATTGTACGACTGTATCACACGCACAAAATTTCCACAGCCATGCTGCAGGGAAGACAGAAAAAAAAAAATTTCACATTGGCAAATGTTATTAGATGTTGGGAACTCTAGGGAATAGACACGGTTTATTATTTTAATATTATCATGAAAACCGCTACTGATTTTGGTAGTCTCAGGATTTGAACAGCTGTAGATTTCTGTTTTCTTTTCATGCCATTTTTCCTAGTCTGGGAACTGGGCATTGATAGGGCATTAAAGAGGAGTTACAGAGGAGTGCATGTAACTTTCCCATCTCCACACAGCAATTTAATTTTCATGCACAGACTTCTCTGTACCTTGCATAGGAAGAAGCAGGGCCTCTGCAGGAAAACAAGAAGTAACCTTATGGAGTTTCTTTAAGGACACCTCCAATACAGTCTTTTATTTCCCCTAATGTTTTCATCATAGCTGGAGATAATTAAAAGACAAAGCAAGCCCAAATCTCAGATCCCATTATTTGTGTAAAAAATTTTTTTCCAAAACACTAAAACTCTGAACAACACAAAGCAAGTTTGCAGTAAATTGTTGCTTCATATTGAATAGTAACATCTTCAAATCAGCATGAAAATTTGTTAAGTGTCACACAGTTTCACAGCATCGGATTTACAGTTTTCTCCTTCTAGCACACACCTTTCTTCTCTTGCTCTTTCCTTTTTTGACTATGATCAACTGTTAACATACCTTAGGTTGAAAACAGATTTTTTTTCTGAATATTTTTCTTACTGAGATCCCAGAACTGCCTTCATATTCAGTCATCCGAAACTGCACCAAAGACAGTGAGAACTGCATGTGTTTTCTGAGCACGGGATTGGAAACTGTGTCATCAGTCATCTTCATGGAAATCAGTAGAGTTAATCCTTGTTCACTTTTAGACAATTCATTAGGACTAAAGGTTCAGTGATTCAGACTACATACTCTGGTAAGGAGCCTGGAGCCAGGTAGGGATCTACTAAAAGTGACTGAGATCATCTCATGCAAACCTACCTGGAGAAACAATGATTTATCACCTCCCTGGAAACCTCTGAAGTAGTCTTGGGTGTTGGCCAGAATTCCCAACCCACTCCCAATGAAATCGGTGATGAATTTCCCAGTCTCTTCCCTAGGAGCCAGCCCAGCTTTTAAAGCTGCCATCACATGGCACAACTCCAGGTAGCACTCTCTGATCTTCCTTCCCAACACATCTGCTTCCACATTATACAGGAAAATATACTGCACACTCCTGTGCCTGCAGACATGAATCTGACCCAAAAGCTACTGAGGTGCGGGGTCTCGTGTAAGTGCTTTTCTTTCTCCTTCTGGTTGCTTAATTTATTACCTATTACATTTGCACATAAACAAACATTTCACTTTCATATCAGGAAACTTGGACAATATCCTTATGAAACATCTGGTACTTTGTATATTGAAAATATACAGTGAAACTGAATATAGAAAAACTGGAGACCTATCTAGAGAAAGTAAGATTTACACCCTGGAAGGTCCCACAGCAATGAGAAGACTTACCAACTTCATCCTGGCAGAATCTACTGGGGCAAAACTTGTGCAGCAGATGAAAGTTACCTGCACTGGGATTGCATCTAGTGGGTACTACGCTGAAGTCCAGCAAACCTTCACATAGCTGAATACTTAGCCCACTGAAGGCCTTCTCCCAGGAATCAGTAACACATGGAAGTTATAAAAAGTGGACTGCATATTTTACTTTTTATCTAACTGGCTATTTCCTTTCAAGTATTTCTTGGCAGTTTTTCCAACAAATAGTAGGAATGAATTCACCAGACAACGTCAAAAAAAAGGAGTAGCAAATGTAGCCCAGCATTCGGTATGACTGTGGAATTTTGGACAAACATCATATCTGAAGTATGGCTTTTGATCATGGCTTTGCTTGTTGCTGGTAACAGGTCAGAAAACTATGGACCTTTGTACTTTTTTGATTTAATATGAATGAAAGAACCCATCTGGATCATTGACTTTTGCATTTTCAAAATCTTGAGTTTTGTGTAACAGGAGTAAGATCCACCAAAAACTGAGTGGATAAAATGAGAAGAGTCTTACCTCGGACCTGCGTCCTCTGTTGACATACACGCACACGGGGCTGAAGGCGCCGCTGCAACAGACATACAGGTGCGTGCGATTGTACGACTGTATCACACGCACAAAATTTCCACAGCCATGCTGCAGGGAAGACAGAAAAAAAAAAATTTCACATTGGCAAATGTTATTAGATGTTGGGAACTCTAGGGAATAGACACGGTTTATTATTTTAATATTATCATGAAAACCGCTACTGATTTTGGTAGTCTCAGGATTTGAACAGCTGTAGATTTCTGTTTTCTTTTCATGCCATTTTTCCTAGTCTGGGAACTGGGCATTGATAGGGCATTAAAGAGGAGTTACAGAGGAGTGCATGTAACTTTCCCATCTCCACACAGCAATTTAATTTTCATGCACAGACTTCTCTGTACCTTGCATAGGAAGAAGCAGGGCCTCTGCAGGAAAACAAGAAGTAACCTTATGGAGTTTCTTTAAGGACACCTCCAATACAGTCTTTTATTTCCCCTAATGTTTTCATCATAGCTGGAGATAATTAAAAGACAAAGCAAGCCCAAATCTCAGATCCCATTATTTGTGTAAAAAATTTTTTTCCAAAACACTAAAACTCTGAACAACACAAAGCAAGTTTGCAGTAAATTGTTGCTTCATATTGAATAGTAACATCTTCAAATCAGCATGGAAATTAAAAATTTGTTAAGTGTCACACAGTTTCACAGCATCGGATTTACAGTTTTCTCCTTCTAGCACACACCTTTCTTCTCTTGCTCTTTCCTTTTTTGACTATGATCAACTGTTAACATACCTTAGGTTGAAAACAGATTTTTTTTCTGAATATTTTTCTTACTGAGATCCCAGAACTGCCTTCATATTCAGTCATCCGAAACTGCACCAAAGACAGTGAGAACTGCATGTGTTTTCTGAGCACGGGATTGGAAACTGTGTCATCAGTCATCTTCATGGAAATCAGTAGAGTTAATCCTTGTTCAACAGACTACACAGTTTATTTTTATTTGAAGATATTTTCAGTTTTGGTTCAGCAAAAAAAAAATACTGCAACATCTGCAAACTGGTGCATACTTGTAGGTACTTTGGAGTTCACAGAAGGAGTTTCTCTACAGGGAACACTGCACGTCCTCAGTTAAGTGTTAGCTGTAGCTATATCAGAAAAATCCTTTAACCCAGTCAAAATATATTGTTTCTCTAAAGCTGAGGGCTGTTCCTAAATGTTTCCATTTTCTCATATCCAGCTATCTTAGCTTGGCTCAAAGATGGCTTTAGTAATATCTTGCTATCAAAATTGTGTTTTTCTCAGCAGTACTGCTAGTCTACCTCACAGCTGCGGAAAGGAAGAAGGACAGCTAAAGGTATATCACTAGCTTATATATGTCAGAGTGTAAACTGATGCCTTCTTTTCTTGCTGTTTGCAAAAAATTTTTCTAGAAGTCTCCTAGATAAAGGATTACATGCTGAGAAATATCAGAATTAAAGTCTTCAGGGATCAGGACTGGGAAACAATGTCTACTTGAACAGTAGCGGTACGTGGCATTTGCTACTCTGCTTCAGTACCACGCCATGTGCTTCCCAAAGTGTCCATGGCAAGAACAGAGGGGTGGTTCGATGAATGGCTCTTTTCTTTAAGGACAGCCTTCTGGGGTAACCACCTGACACATACTATGTCTTCATGTCTCTTCACTGATGATTTACAAAGAACACAAGTTGGCTGAATACTAACATTCTTATATTTAATGCTGTCCAGAAGGAAGACCATTTTATGATCTTTGAGCCTTTGCCCATCTCTCTAGTGCTGAACCACTGAACTCCATTTGCAATTTGCTACGTGATTAATCTGGGTACTGCACTGTGACTCCACAACCCAACAAAGCAAGAAACTGTTACTTCAGAATATATTCTGTAGGACTGCCATTCAATAGCACCTATGCTTCAGTTTATTTCCCCTTCCTTGATACTGGAGTACTTTGTGCTTTTACATCAGTCTCGTCTGAGGTGACATGAGATACTTGTCTTTAGGATGGATGTTAGTCAAGGGAGGTGGCTAACCTGTAGATATTCACACACTATCGGTTCTTCTCTTGGAGCTGATACCAAAACTCACTCAGAAGCAGTGTCTGGGGAACTGCCTTACTGTAGACATCTGAAAGTCAGTCATCTATGCCCTAGGATCTCATCACCGTAAATGGAGAGAAATAAACATGATACTAATGTAAGCATTCAGTTTAGCCAGGAGAATATATTATGTAGAGGTGACAATTTCTTTTCAGTAACAAAAAAGGCAGCCAAAGATGACAAATTCAGACACCAATATTTGTCTAATGGTAGGGCAAACGCACCCTCCCCAAATCTCCTTGGAAAATAATTAGCTGATTGCATAAAGTCCTTTACTGGCTGCTCCAAGTCTATCTGTTCCTCTTTTACCTTGTGATAATCACTATTCTCTGACAGGCCAAACGTAATCATGTATTCACTCCCCCCCCCCCCCCTTTTTTTTTCATTCAGAATTCTTAATTCTTTTGAATTCATCCTCTGTTTCTCCCATTATTATCAGGAATGAAACTCACAAGAATGCTATTAAAATAGAACTATAAATTTTAAGTTGCAAACAGTGATTTAGCATCGGGTTCTCTTTCTCATTATTTCACTGAGATTTCAATAAGACACATCATTGATTTTAGTGGGAGTAGCAGCTGCTCCTCAGTACCTTTTTTTTTTTTTTCCTCTTTTAAATTCTTGAGGACAAATACTAAGAAACTTAATGTAAACTCTCAATTTTGGAGCTTAATTTTTCTGCTGCAATGCACAGTTGGGATTAAAAAAAAATCAGTTAAAGTTGATGCACATGGACATTCTTAATTAACTACGTTACAGGATATTAGCTGTACCTACAATTAAAATGTTGTGAAAACAAATTCTATCCAGAAATCTCTCCACTAATGCAGCAATGGGTACTTGAATATGATTAAAAGCTAGGAAGGTCTCACCACTAAATATCCAAGATTAAAAGTTCTTTGGAGAGTCCAGTACTTAGTAGTGTCTTAGGGTTTTTTTCGCATGGATCACATATTTTGCGTACTATTTTCTGCTTAGTGCATCATCTCAGTTTTTCCCTTTTTTGACCTAGAAGAGTGTCATTATATGTTGGAAACATGACTGAGACGAATGAACTTTTGTATTTCAAAGAAAAGAAAATTCCTTAACTGTTCTATCACGAGTTGATGATGCAGTTAACTTAGTAACTAGGGTCAATGTTAATTGCCATTAACAAAGCTATATGTTTTATTTTCACACTTAGTGCAACTTAACAGGCTCTTAGCTGTAGAATTTACTGCACTCTGCAATGTGAAGATGTATAGAAAAATAGGATATTCAATAGGAAAAATACTTGGTTTTCGCTACCATAGCTATCAGGAAAGAAAGCAGAGAAGCTGCCATACCAACCATAATGTAGTTATTCATAAAGAATCATTCTTTTGCTCTGCAGCAATACAGTGAATGACTTCCAACAGTTTTGAAAAAGCAATATTACAGCAACACTCCAGTAGGCCAACCTTTTGGTTTCCTTACATTCATCAGCATTTGCAATAGATTTTCAGAATAAAGCCCACACATATTTTTCTTACAAAATGGACTCAGCTGAATTATTGTAACATTGCAGTAATTTAACTACATGTCATCTGTAGGCTTAGTTAACAATGCAAAATCTGTAGCTAAAATAAATAGAAATATTAGGCATAATACAGAGAACTTTGAAATAAATAACAGGTTTTATACTAAATTCAGTGAACTTTTGCATTAATTCTACTGTTTCTGAAATTAAAAGCTTAATTTATATACACCTGCTTACATCCTTCAATCACTTCATTAATTATGTTCCTAGATATATGCTGAGGAACATATTCCAAAGACAATTGTACCCAATGTGAAGGCTTTTGATTTCCATAGTTTTTTTCTCAAATAAGAATCTAAGCACAATGTCATTGTTTTTTCTTACAAATTTAGCAATGAGAAATTGCAATTTTCTAGATCAGATTAGGTTCTGAATTCCAATATTAAAATATCAGTTGGAAAACAGCTATATCTAAAGAGCTAAAAAGAAAACCAGGATAAAGACCTTTAGGTGCTGCTGAACTAGTAAAAAGTCAAAAGGAAATATGACATTCAGATTTTTGTTTTACAATTTGGCTGTCTTCTGTTAATAAAATCTAGGTTTATACAGACTGTAAATTCAAATTAGGAATTTAGGAAGACAATCATATTAATATACAGCTTTGCCAAAGACAGGATCTGCTGTATTGTACCACTCAATGGGTCTTTCAAAAGAGTTACCTCATTTCTATCTATTATCTATAGGGAATGTATAGAAAAATTACTGTCTGATTTAGGTCCCTTGGAAGCTGTCTGCATTTAGATGGCAGAATAATCAGCTGTGGTGCAAAATGACTCAACATAACCACACCATGTTCTGTGTTTCCCGTGATTCTAGAGATCATCTTTATCTCTTTCTAGGAAAGCAAATTGGTTTCCAGATACTTATTTGGGCATTGTTTTGTGGAAGTAATGGAAAGAAAAGTTTGGGGTGTTCCTGACTCTGGGGTCTTCAGGCTGCAGACAGTGGGTACCAAATGCCTGTTGAGTCTGTTTCTGGGGTGAGCAGCCAGCCAGAGCGCTTCCCCACTCCAGACAAACTGTTCCGCACCATCCCCAGGACATATCTGGAAAAGTACTGTTACCTAGTTTGACTAGTAACAAGAAAAAAAGGCAAGGAAGTGGACAATGCGTATCTTTTTTCATTTGTCAAAGTTTGAAGGTGCATTCTATTTACATAGCTTGTGTTTTCATAATTTCACTTTATCATTTGGCCTGCAGAGCATTAAAAAGCAAAACAAACACTTCTTTAATTCTGTTTTTGGCTGCACTCAAGGTGCTCTTACTTTATTGCCAAGTATGTAATTTGTGTGTGTGTGTGCGTGTACATGTGGATTATAACTTACTGTAGGATCTTTGCCAGCCATTTTGCACTCTTCAACCTTGTTTGCTGACGCTGGCCAGAAAATCTGTAAGGAAAGAAATATCTTTTAAGTCACATATTTATTGCATAATTTATTTTTTAATGACAAACAAAAAGCATTTCACTGCTTAACTTACACTAATAATTTAATAGTTTTGTATCTTTTATGCCCCGATTATAAGGCAAAAAAGGATTTTCATTGATAAATGAAAACAACTTTTCGTGTAGCATGCAGTAAAGAAAATAAAGGCCCAGGTCTTTGGCTAATAAAATTTAATTTTATTAAATATTTTTAAAATAAGTTAATCAATTTATTTAAATGTCTTTCTTCTAAATAAGAGATGTTTTCATCATCATTGCCTAAATTAGTGACCATCTTTTTTGCTTCTTCTGAATTTCTAGCAATTGTTCACACTAGAAGCCAGAAGGCTAAAATATTAAAAGAGGAGTTCTTATAAAAAAATTGTAACAGTAAAGTTTTGGATATCTTATAACAAAACCTGCTTAAATTCTTAAGACTTCAGGCTGATTTCTTGATTTCTTTCCAAGATATCTTGCACTAGAGACAGTTTTCTGACAAACACCTTAATGCCTGAATGTTTATCTGATCTATACTCTAAAGTTTTTGAGCTTCTTCCATTATTTATTTTGATTTTGAAATAGAAAAGACATCCATTAGAAATCTCGCCCTAGAAATTTAGTAGGTGACAGAGCCTGATAACATTTAGCCTCAAGATAACATAAATAACAGCATCGAGAGCTCTCTCTCTCTATACATACATATATATATGCAGAAACTTGTAGGTATGTATGCATATGTAGACAGAGTTTCCATAGAGGCATAAGATTAGCAAAGTGAATCTGTTATAAAAATAAATAAACAAATGAAAGAATACGTGGAATTGCAGAGATTAATTCTGAGCCTAATATTGGGTGATGACATTCACTGCCAGAAAATTTTGTGTGTTTTTGCTTTCTGTTGATTTTTTTAATTCTTGTTTTTCCAGGCCTAAATAGACTGTTGAAATACTTCATAGCTTTATACTGCAGAATATATTTAATGCAACAGAGGCCTTCCTGTCTAACCAAACTGCTGCACAGAATTAAAAGTGACCTGCTAAGGGAAGGCTGAGGCGTGCTGTGCAGGAGCACAGCAGCTCCCAGACAAGGGTGGCCAGATCACTGGTGGAATGGGAATTAGCAAAAAGGTCACACAAGCTATTTCAGATCGGAGAAGGTGGCCCCATTTCAGAGGAAGATTTCTGTACCATTATGAGGAGGAAGGACACATTCACGCCATCACACGAGAGGCATTTAATTTAGATGTGTAAGTTAGAGTTAGCCTCCCTGCACGCCCTGCACAATCAATTCAGGTAGACAGGCATGTCCAGAGGGTGATTCAGAGCAAAGCCTAATTTAAGCGCTCTTGATCACCCTCCAGCAGGGCCTCTCTCTCTTCTGACACATTAAAAGCCTTGCCTCTTAAGGAAGGCATTTAACTTTGCTGCTGCAAGCTGGATATCTCTGCCCCTTGATACTCCTGAGGTACAGTAATAAAGCCCATAGATTAAAGGATCAGATGAATTTGGTAGAACAAGTTTAAGGTAGTGTTGTAGCTGTGATAATCTAAAGATAGGCAAGACAAAGTCTGTAGAGAGGTAGTATCTTAATAGTCAGGCTTCTGGGCACACAAGTCCTTCTGCAGGCCACCTCTTTTAAAAGCAGAGAAGCTAGAGTTGAACTGTCTCTGAAAACAAAAGAAGAATCTGTGAAAGTGGTTTAAACATTTGATAAATCAATTATTTTTATATATGGGCTGCCTACTATAGTGTGAGGAGGTGGGACACAGAGTCATCTTGAAAATGAGAGAAGCCAGAAAAGAGTCAGTGTCAAGAGTGAGATGAGGGTCATAGTGACCAAAAAACCCCAAACAGCAGTTGTCTCAGTCACCCAACTGAAGGGCAAAGGCTGAGACAGACATAACAAAAGATTGGAAAATAGTTTGGCAATTAGGCTTCAGAGTACAAAAAAAAAAAAAAAAAAAAAAAACAAAGAGTAAAAGGAAACCCGTTCCCTCTTTTTAAAAGTGCATTTCTGAATTATTTTAAATCTTGGAGAGGAATGGACAACATCAACTCATACAAATTTTCCTTATGAGGCCAAACCATTCTGAATGTCGCTTCAAAACAAGTAAAGAGGTCAGTTTTTAAACAGTGTTTGAGGACCAGCCATGCTAATAGTTTGTTCATCTTGTATTACACATAAACCAAGGACTAACAGACTTTTCCCTGCTGCAAAATAATGAAATACATATTTTTTGTCTTAAAAAGAAAGGCGTACACTAAAGCAACCTTGGAATCTCAAAATAAATCTTGAACTTACATTGAGAGGGTCCTGGCTTATATTATTAATATTCAAAGACAGAATATGATCTTTGCTGCCCACGTAGATCCGATCCTGATCTTCGTCCATTAATAATATCCTGTAATCCAGGGGACTGTGGGATAGTCTGTGATATTCAGAGGTCTTAGTTTCTTGCAGCTCTGAAATAGTAAAGACAAGTTAGTAAAGTGGTTCAGTTGCGTTTCTCGCTTCACAACTGCATTTCTTTCTAAATAAAGGCACCTTTGAACACAAGTGGGGTCAATAAGAGAAGAAAAACCCTCATCAGACACTTGGTAATAATGTAAAGGTTGAGTTAGAACAAATTTCCCTTTCCCAGTTTGAATGAAATTTTTTTATGCATTAAGTAGCTAGACATAGCTCATAAAAATCAGCCATTGCTGTTACTCATTCATCTAATTAATTCTTATTTTAATGGATATGATTATTTACAGCTTTGGCTTTTAAGGAAGATCATATATTAAATTAATCAATGTGTTCAATACATTTTGAAGTTTATGACAGCAGAAAATCCACAAGATCAATGAAAACTACATAAGGACAGTTTACTTTCTTTTCCTAACAGGGGGCTTCACTAAGAATAGGTTTTTATCATTTTAAAGGTAGCATTTTTTTTTTTTATTTCTTCATCACCATGCAGGGCTTATTTAAAAGAAAAAAAAAATTCAGTGTGCATTTATTCAGTGGTTTGTTTATGGAATTTGGATCAAATCATCAAACTGTAGAACTAGCTCTTTCTTTTTTTTTTTTTCCACATAAAACTTTCTTCAATGAAGTGAAGTGAAAAACGTCCTTTGATCTCTGTAATGCAGAATCAGGCCTGTTACAGGAATAGCACAAGCATCTGCAATGTAAGTATTACTTGCTGCCCTAGTGAAATCTCAGCCTTCCTGTCTTTGCTTGGCCAATATATTGTGACGCCCACTCAGGTTATTTTTCTTTTCAGTAATAACAGAAGGGATATTTCTCAAGAGCTGAGAATGGAAAACCAAACTTTAATAATCAATTTTTCCTTAGTCACATATATGATTTTATTTAACATATAATTATGCTTTCTTACCTCATGAGCATTATTAGTGCATTGTGTTCTCTATGACTCTAAAAGGGTGGCAAATACACAGTACATACAAAAATTAAGCCCTTCTATAATGTTTATTCATAAATCTAAGAAATTAATCCACTTCCCTTTTGCAAACTGTTTGTCTGGGATGGTATGGCTTGTCACTCTTGCTAAAGCCTAGTTTTTGCTAAAAGCAAAGTTTTTGCTATTAGTTCCCTATAGAAAACAGTAGATGTCTTATACAAAATTAATCATCTATGCCCTTTAGATGACTAGGTTAACATGGGCTAATGCTGTTTTGGAGAAAAAAAAATCTCAAAACAAATGTATTCTTGGATATTTTCTCTGTTAAAAAAAAAAACTTGGAAAGCAATTTTTGACAAGCTGTAGACAAGGTACAGACAAAGGCTGAAGTCTTAGGACTTACCTGTCTAACAGAGATCTAATGATTGAAAGAACACGTATCAGAATACGGTTTGCATTGATAAATATGATACATAGCTCCACTTAATTTTTATCTTGATCGTTAAGTAGTTTCATAGGAAGATGGAAAATATTTTCAACTACTGAAAGATATGATGTTTTGATCCACTTAGATGTGTGACAGCTCTCAGGAGCTAAGGGTTGCCTACATTCATTTATTATGGTAATATTAAAAAAAAACCCAAATAATATTTTTATTTCATATGTCCCTCAACAAAAGATAAATGTACAATCAAGGTTTACGGTCAGCACCTAAAAACTTAAACTGAAATAATACTCATTAAATATATATGAAAATTATCCACATTGTTTTCAGAAGTCTTTCTTCAGTGCTTGAAAAATCAATGTTTTACTTTATTAAAAAAAAATTCTCCTTGTAAGCTTTTAGCTAGGCTTTTCAAAGGCACCTGGGAGACTCACCAGCATAGTGCCATTAAAATGCAGTCCCTTTGCCCTCCCTGAAGTTCTCAGACTGACCTTTCATAACAAGCCTGAGAAGCTAGTGCTCATCCCTTTTCCTGGTGGCCTTATTAGCTTTACTGTACTATTTGGCAGCTGTAAGGTGAAACTTAACCTCCTCATAACTGTATATTTGATATCCTAGGAAAGCATATGTAAACTGGGAGAGGCAGCAGTTTCCCGCACAACACTGGGTAAATGTGAGCACAGTGATTGCGCGATATACTGCCCCTCCTTATTGCTTCAGTGACTGACAGTGATTGACAAAGAATAAGCCATGATTGACATAAATGATGATCGTTTTTAAGCAAGAGACAAAATCAGAGATATTTGATTTCCCCAATTTTTAACTACTAAAATCCATTATTTTCCTGGATTTTTAACCTCTTTGCAATGGTATTTTCTTTCTAAGACCCCTGAAGGGTAATCTGTCTCCATCAAGCTGCTGCTGAGGACAATACCTTATGACATGTCACTAAACTATGGAAACTCAACGCCATTCATAAGAGGGAAGGAAACCCCTGAAACAAATACTCTCATACAGATTTATTAGTTTTATTTCTTTCAGAGCTGAAGCTTGCAGTTTATTAGCCTCTTAGGGCTATGGGGAGGCAATTTATAATTAATCAAATTTGCTTTTCATTTAACAAAATTTACCACACAATCACCCAATAAAATTTGATTTTTTGAAGATTTACTATCTGAGTGTTGTTCCTTGGAAATAGAGGTGGCTGGAAAGATGCTTTTCATCTCCAAAAGGTTTTGTAAAAAAATGATGTAAACATTTACTGGCCTTCAAAGCAAATTCTATTCCATGCTTTGGGAATTTAACCAAATATTCAAGGCAGTAAACTCTATATGGAGAATGATGAGCGGACAGCTCTCTGTGAATTTTAACAATTTTGTTTGGCAATTAAAAAAATATTATAATATATTCCATATGCAAATAACTGTCATCCTTAATGATACGAGAATAATCTTTGTTAGCCATTTTTTTATCAGTCAGTGAATTTAGTTTTGGCTTTCCTCAATGATAAAGCCAATGCCTACTTGATTCCTAGTGTTAGAAATCTGATCTTAGAGGACAAATTATACAGCACTTGTTCCTTTTAATGAAAACCAAAAGCTTCAGTGAACTCTCTCCCCAGAACGACTATTATTGAACTGCACATTTTGGAGACCCCAGTGACTGGGAATTTTCTCTGTATACAGTGTACAGCTTACTGACAGTCAGGCAGTTTAACACCTACACCTAATTATTCTTCTAATCCACCACAAAAGTTAATGCAAATATTATCTTTAAAAAAGTTGTGTTCTCACAGGAGAAATAGCAAAACATTTGTGTTATATCCATTATTAACATCACAAAAGCCTTTGTAACACTCAAAATTCATTGTGTTGGCCAGAACAAAACAAATTACAGCTATCAGAGACTGGAAATCCAGGAAGGCGGAGGTATCTCCCCCACTGACAAACACTGCCTGTTCTGCCCAAATTGTCCAACCTGCACATGGGTATATGAGCTAGATCCACTCATCAGGTTGTCTTCTGAACGTCTTATTTAATCACTCAACATCAGCCTTTCATCACTCCTTATTTCAAATTCACTGGTGTCACAATGCTGAAAACACAGCCTGGCTTTTCTAACATAAGGGTTGTAATCATCCCTAATAGGTAAGATAAGACTCTAATATAAGTGACTTCCTTGGCAGACAACTTACACCAGTATAGACGTTTGATACATATGTTACTGAATCTAACACAATTTTTATCAGGAGCTTTCCAAAATAAGACCCACATAACCACTTGTTACTGAAAAGTGCAATATAATCAAGAAGTTGCACTGCAGAGTTTGGTAAGTTACAGCTGTGGTATGCAGCCATACCCAGCCCAAGTTCAAAGCACTGAGTTTATCCATAGATAAGCTGTGGATAAACTACAATACGTGAAAGAGTACACGAATTTGTCTCTGCACTATACCAACCCTGGGTTTCCAGCCTGGCAGGGCTTCTTTGAGCAAATCTAGGATGCTCTGTCAAGCTTTTAATTTAGGATCCCCTGTGGTAAAGTAAAAGAAATAATATGTTTTCTTCCTCTTCCCTGCTGGCGTAAGGATTCAGTCTCAGAAGGTTGTTTATGGGGAATTTCAGAGCAGAGGCAGAGATTTGGTGTATGTGCCTCAAAAAAAGCAGGGAGAAAAGCACAGCAGTCCAGTTTCACATGCAGCACCACAGTGAAGGGGAGAAACACAGCTTTCCAGAAAGATGGGCTACATATCCCCAGGGAACCTCTGCTGCCCAAACTGGCATGGATTTTACACAGCCTTAGTGATTTGGAAGTCAGCAATAAAACACTGTTTCCTTTTATTCCCTCATGGGGTATGGGACCCACAAACGACAGGCCTTGTGTACAGCAAGCGGTACACTTGACAATATTAGCTTCTAGTTAAGGAGACTGTAAGACTCTCTTAAGCCTCATTAAACTTTCAGTTTGAGCCAACAAATATGCCAGCCCATGCCAAATGTGAAACTGCAGTGTAAAAACTCATATTCTAGGAACTGGAATGAAACCAATTTTCTTTTCATAGAATCATAGAATCATAGAATCATAGAATCATAGAATGTTTTGGGCTGGAACGGACCCCTAGAGGTCATCTAGGGTCATCCCCCTGCAGGGAGCAGGGACACCGCTAACCAGATCAGGTTCTTCAGAGCCCCGTCCAACCTGGCCTGGAATGTTTCCAGGGATGGGGCCTCCACTACCTCTCTGAGCAACCTGTTCCAGTGTTTTACCACCCTCATTGTAAAGAATTTCTTCCTTATATCCAGTCTAAACCTACCCTGGTTTAGTTTAAAGCCATTACCCCTTGTCCTGTTGCAGCTGGCCCTACTAAAAGATTTCCCCCCCCCAACCTCACTTTTCCCCCCTTCCCCCCCCGAAATAAATATTTAAGTAGAATGATGTTTTTGCTTATAGCATCAAATGGAAATGGCACCCTTATACTCACAGGTCACTTTTGAACAGGTGAAAAGTAATTCACACATATAAATTTAGAGACTGTACATAATGTTGCTAAAATTGAAAGGAATGTTTATATATTTTAAAAATGTGAGTGGGATCAGAGGTATCTGCAAAGTTACAAAAAATAGTTTTAAAAAATGCTTCAGCCAGAAGAAAAGCTCTGGTTTATGTTAGTTTAAATATTTTCCTTTCTACTTTGCATTGACTAACTTCTCTGGTTTTTACCTTATTAGTAGAAAAGACTGGAAAAGATCTAGTTAAAAGGAATCAGATTTCATAAGAATCTAATAATTTTAACTATTGTTTTCTTGACATTATTTCTGATTTTTTAGTGTAAAAACATGAAGAAGAAATAAATGTATTATTTTTATACTTTACATAGTACCTGTGGAAAAAGTATGCTATTTCTAATACTTCTTTTCAGCTCTGTGAAGATACAATGTCACTATTTGTTTAATTTTATGTATGGAAAGAGAACAAGGAAAATCTGAAATACTTTCTTTCAAAACTTCAGAACAAGTCACCTTTGCACTGTCAATATTCCTTTTCTTTGAAGAAACCTGTATTGATTCCTTCTACTTAAGGGGGTGAGATAAGAGAACTGTTAAAACATTTTGCCGCTGCTCATGCAGTGTTCAAACTAAAACCCAACCCTCAGCCAGCTCTCAAGTGAAGCTGATTATAAATGGGTATGCAGTCATTTGGCCAAAAAGCCATAAGCAGCCAGATGTGCTACTAGTCAGTCCCTTGTGTGCCTTAACCACACGTAGCCCAAAAAGCTCAGGTGCACCTTTGACCTTTTCTTTATCTCTTTATCTCTTCTTCATGCATGAGAAGTCTTTGCACTTTTTTTGTAATGCTGTTAGAATGAAATTTGTCTTTTTGTATAAGGAGGTAATAGGTTTATAAGGACTGGAAATCACAGATGTGCACACTTGCTAGGTTCCAAATCTGTCTGAAAGGGTTTTAATTACATTTTTATAAAAAAAAAAGTGATTGAGAGGGGAGAAAATAGATTTATAAGTGCTCATAAAATCACAGGCTAACTAATTAACAAGATCACTTGGAGGATAGGGAGGAAGGGAGTTCAGACAGTACAGGCTGAAACAGGATTCTTCTTTGCCCAGAGCTAAAATGTATAATTTCTAGAAGGAAACTTAATTGTTGTATTTGGAATGAGAGTAAATAACATAGAAATGTCAACGATATCTAAATATGATCTGGTTTAAATATACACCTTGAATACTTGTTGGTGTATTTGCTAAATGAGTTGAAAATGGAATTTAAACATTACCGAATTGAGATAGTGCAGTCTTTTATAAATAAAAATAATAGCACCAAGGTGAAGTCTTTGGAGAATCAGGCCAAGAGGTAGCTCTAGCATGTCTGAAGGACAATCTGTCACCTTGAGCAGCTCAACATATACATTAGGAGCCGTAAAACACTCAATAGCTCTTTGTGAAGGGGACCATGTGTTGGTAGGAAAAGACATACCAGTTAATAGTTGACCTTAAGCAGAGCATTCACATATGTCAGTAGATGAGTCCTTTCTTTACAATTCACAAGCACACACAGACGTCCTAAAATCCTGGTAACTCGTAGACTTTAAAAAGATCACACTAGAGTATTAACTGGCTTTTGATGTTGGGGCTTTTTAAAAGTTGTACTGAAAGGGGAATCGTATGAAATGAAAGCTGCCTCGCAGCCAGTTGGAACAAAGACGTTGCCCGCTCTTGTAAGGCAGGGCACCAACCTGGTTACTGGAGCGCTGTGGTGGAAGGGACTCGGGAAATGAGATAATCCCTGTGCCACCCAGACACTGTAACCCTGCTTCCAGCTGCCCCACAGCATACCAGTTAATAGTTGACCTTAAGCAGAGCATTCACATATGTCAGTAGATGAGTCCTTTCTTTACAATTCACAAGCACACACAGACGTCCTAAAATCCTGGTAACTCGTAGACTTTAAAAAGATCACACTAGAGTATTAACTGGCTTTTGATGTTGGGGCTTTTTAAAAGTTGTACTGAAAGGGGAATCGTACATGACAAAGTGCTGCTTTATTAAAACTATCAAAAACTACCAGAGAATTTTTCATCTTTGACTTGCTACTTTGAAGAATAAAGAAGGAGGGGCAGATCCACGGAGGTGTGGGCTGCCAGTTTTGTGCGCAAGGAATGTGGTTTCTAAGCAAAGGCAAACACATGACGAGAGAAAGTCACTTACTTGCATGTGGCAAAATGTATTAACATGGCTCTGTGGCGTGTTCTTCAACCCAACATACCCTACAAGCTTAAGTGCATTTCTATTGAAGCTTTACATTATGAAGAGCAGGCACTATTAAAACGCTGATTTTTTTTTTACTTACACAGATATTGTCATGATGAAATCATACCACATTCCACGATAGAAGCCCCACTCCGAAACAAAGAGGAAAACTATGTCAACTTTTTCCAAACAGCAGTTGCATAGCTATTCCAAGCCTTGCCAAATATTCTAGTATTGAGATTCCTTCACTGAGAATTATGCAAGACCACCCACACCCTCCAGCCAGCCAGTCTCACCAGGCTGTAGACAATTCTTGGCATAATTTTCAGATTATTCCTCCACTTACCTCACTGTAAACCTACTGTAAGACCTCTGAAGTCTGTATAGGTATTTCAATAAAAACATTGAAATGTGAGCTTCTTATTTTTTAATAAATAGCATGGAGTTATAACTTTACCAGTCATAAACTTTATCCCTTTATATAATTGCAATTTGCGGGTTTTATTTCAGAAGATGTCACAAATACTGCCACTTTACAGAACTTTCTAGAAGAAGATATCTGATTTTTCAAATATTACCTCACTCATTTCTGCCCATTATTAACGTGTCCAGGCTTCATTCTCATTTTTGGTCCCAAAACCAAAGAGACAACCCTGGCAAGTGTGGAGAGCCATAAAGACGGGCCAACTGGGCTTAAGGTTACTGCAGCTGAGTTAGCCATGTCAGATGGGAGCCAGTCTTCATGTCTTGTGTATAAAGAGCTGGTGTATATTCAGTGTGCAAACTGCTCTCCGAGAGTTGCAAGCTGTATACTTCAAAGCCTGCACAGTTATACCCTTTTGCTTCTTTCCAACATAAATACAAGTTTACCCTTTTGCTTCTTTCCAACAGGCACGGAGAGGGTCCTTGCCACATCACCTAAGGCTGCACAAGCTCAGCCCGTCTCACCAGCCTGGGTGAACACAGTGGCTTTGCCATTGGTGCTCGAGATGTTTTTGTTTTCCAGATGCAGGAATGAGAAGCTTTCAGTTTCCAAGTATGACATTATTTTTGAGATGCAGCAAGAAAAAAAGCCACACCCATGAAGTCAGACAAGTTCCACATTATTTTACCTCTTCTGGGAGCAGTATATCTTTTCGTTGCAATCTCTTGTGTTTTCTCTCTTGCTCTTTTAGTGGACCAGCAATCACGCCACTGGAGGAATGGCTGTGCTCCCTCCTGTAATGCTCCGTCACACAGAGAAATGTTCCAAGTAGCTATCAGACTAACTGGCCAGCTGAAGCCCTGACTGTATGTAGACACTAAAACTCTTTGATCCAAATTTAAAGAAAGTTATGAGAAATGGAAGAAAGTGAATTATTATAATTGTCTGTCTAAAAAAAAAGAATTTAAACTGAAGCTAGTTATTCTCCAAGTCAGAACTGGGCTGCAACATGAGACTTGGAGCTGCTCTCTCAATTCATTCATCTTCATCTCATTTGCTGCTAATGGGTTGACCTCTGGGAGGAGAACGAAGTTTAAGTGGACTTCTCATTAGTTTTGCATTTCATTCAGGCTGTTATTTTTGTGATAAAAGCAAACCTTTTTAGGCGTAGTTTTGAGTACCTGACAAACTCATGTGGCAGATGATGTCAGCTGGGATGTTTGTGGATATTGGGAAGGGTGAGAGAGGAGCAGGGAGAATGTAAGTAAGGTTGAGTGAAAGGTAAGTAGTTTTACTGCTAGAATTGTCTTTGCAAGTTTACCTTTCTGTTTCAGTGTGAGAGAGTACTTTGCAAGTTTACTGAGGTAGCCTGTAAACAGTGAAGACATAATTTGCCCTTTGCAAAACTGACAGAGGCAGCTACTTCCCAAATGCGCAGCTTTGAGTTGTTCATACATTTTCATTGATGTACCAACAACTGTGCCTCTGAACTGTGGTGAAGAGCTATCAAATGTTGAAAAATAATCAACACCTTAAATAATGAAAGAATCATAGTAGTCTCTTAACTTCTTTTCTCACCAAAAAAGCTTTTCACATCAACCCACGTGCACAGTCTTTCTTTTTCTCTCTGAGTATATTGTCGCTAAGCTGCAGAATTACTCTTGTTGCCAGAGCTAATAAAAACTCATTGAGAAAACACAGCTCAACCACTGAAATATTTCATTATGGTTTCTGTAATAAAGTAAGAACCCACTTCACTGTGGTGAGGCAGAGGAACCCTTTTCATTATACTCCTTTCTCTCCTTCAAAGAGCAACCTCCCCAGAGATCCAGCCAATCTCTGTATAACTAGGACTGGCATTACTGCCCTTGCTGCAGTAATCCTTGCCTATATTGATGTTACCAACTTCAGCTGCAATGTTAGCCATGCTGCTTTACCCACAGATCTCCCTAAAACTTATAGGTTCTTTCTTTGTGAGTCACTTTTACCCCTACTCTGTATTAAAAAGGGCAGTTTAGTGTAGGCAGGCTTGGTTACAGTTTAATTAATTTTATTATTATTTTAATTGAATTAAGATTATCTATCAGGCAAACATCAGGCTTAAAGAGATCAAGCGAAATCCCAAGTGCTTAGCTTTTATTCATTCTTCAGTAAAATAATGTAAAATTTACTCAGCTATGAGCTGAAAAAAGCTTGGAGTGCAGTATTTCACATTCTAAAGAATTTAATTAATAAATTAATTTCAATGGATTGGTGAATTAAGGGTGGTATTTTTAGACAAAGACAATTCTCAATACAGAGGGATGCTCATAAAAGAAGTCAAGTTGTCTATAGCAAAAATAAGAAAACAGGTATGTGGGATGGGATGGTGGGTATCACACACAACTAGGTAAACTACTGCTTCTTTTTGTAGTGTGTTTCCTTGTTCCCTGTCAGTATCGGTATGTCAGTCAATGGTACGCATATACCTGGTGTCTATACACTCTTGTCTATATATCAGATAATCATCTTTATATACCAAGTCTAGTTAGCAAGCTCTGCTTTACATCTGGGAAGGACAAAAGAAACACTTATTCCCACTTCATTTTGTGAGAAAACAAAGCATCTGGAGGTCAACAAATGGCATCCCCCCTTCACTGAACCTTCAAAGAACCCCTAGTCCAACATGATGCCAGAAGGGTCATTATATTGGAGATTACAAACTTTACCAAAAGAGGCAGCCACACTCAACCTCACAGTTCTTTCACAACTGTATTTATCCAAATCTCCTCTTGATATTTCTGCTTCTAGAATAGGCATATTAGAATAGTAGAATACTTCTCCACAATATTTTTCATTCCTTTTCCTATACTGCTTTGTTGTTCTGTATGGTTAAATTACCCCCTGTAGCCTAATTTGGGCTCTTTGATTAAATTTGATTTTGCATCCAAGAGGCCACCCAGCTTTCTGCATTGACAGAAAGCAAGTTGTTTTCTGGACGTGGGTGTTTGGGATGCCTGCTGAAGCCAAGGAAATTTTGGTTTGTGAAAAGAGCAAAGGCCAAGCCTATCCTTAAATGTTTTCCTGCTGTTTTTTTTTTTTTTTTCCCTTGAAATAAATTTTTCTGCTGTATTAAGTGCATTCACTCCCATCAGAGTAATAGCCATGTAATTTCATCAGATTGCACATTAAGATTTTTGGGTTTTTTTCAATTACTGTAATACCACAACCTGCTTCACTGGACACAGGGTTTGGCCATGTCCCCCAGAGGACTTCAGAGCTTGGACACAACCTGTAATTAATTTCATCGTCAGTGTTCACTGTTTGTGTTGCTGAATGCCTATGATTGTATTTTCAACATTAAATTAATTAAGACTTAGGGGGTTTTTTTAATGTCAACTGCAAAACCAAAATACTTCCAAGCATGTGTGTACTGAATATTATTTTATTTAAGCTTATTTTACTTCTTTATGGATTTGGAAGCTAGAAGTGGGTTTGTCACTGTTAAGTGTCATTTTTGAGATGTGGCTCAGTGGGAGGAGGGGTGCTGTGCTCAAGCCCCGCAGGGGGATGTGTTCAGTGGGTTGCACGCTTGCTGTTTAAACACACAGAATGTAACCATATTTCACTCTTTTTTGCACCATGAAGACTGACACAAAGAGTGAATTTAGGAGCACATTCCAGAGCTGCATGCTACCATCAATCTTCAAGTGATCACCAGCTGGTATTTGGGTGCACAATAAAAGTCATGTTTAGCAGGCTGAGCATAACCTGATGGATTAGAGTCCACTCAACTCTAAATCCTATTCTGCTGGTATTTTGCTTTTTGACTTAATACACGTCACATAAAGTCTCTGAGTTACATACATAAAGTGGAGGTAAGAGGTATTTATTTGACTGGGTTGTTTTTGGGTTGTACTTGGTAATGTACAGAAAAGGCTTTGAAATTAAAATGAAATAGCCAGAGGAAGTTATTTCAAGTCTGTTTCACATGCAAAAAGAGATATTTTTTTGTTTGTTTGTTTTAAGTCCAGACTCTTCAGACTTAATAAGCTCAGCCAAAACTCTGGTTTGGATTTAAGAGGCAACTTTTATGCTTTTCTGTTTAGATTTCATCTGAACGGGAAGCCATTTAAATAAATAAACCTTCTGCAGTCACTCACTCCATGTTTAAACTAGTCTTGCTGTATTTATTCGGCAGGATGGCCATCTAATATTTGGCCAAAAGAAGGAAAAAAATTATAAGAATTCCCCCTGTTGCATGTCCAAAGATAGAAAAAACAATTAGATAAAATCTACTTGTTTATATTCAACTCTCAGTTATGAAGCATCTCACGATTACAACAGTACCACTTTTAGATAATGGTAGGCACTAACATGAGTGAGCTATTAGTTCATTTGGACATGCTGAACATCAGCAAAGAGAAAAAGGAAGGGAAATGATTGCTTCCAGGTAAAAGGCAGAAGAGTCAAGACGAGTAACGTACACTGCTAAAGTACTACATGGACCTTTTACTGGGTCAGCATAGAAGTAGCAGGTTCAAGCAAGGAAGGACTCAAACAACAATCCAAAACTGAAGGGTATTTAGATTTCTGACAGCTTAAAATTGGCACACTGCAGTTATAGGATAGGAAGGGGTAGCGGACAGTATGGGATAGAAGTAAACCACAGTCAACCACTTAACTCTGTAGCAAACTACTAACTGTAGCAGAGGATAATGCAAGTGCCCTCGGTATATGACTCTGTGTCCTTGATCCCGAAACAAAATAAAAATTGCACTAACTTTAAAGGCAAAATTCACAGATTGTGTCCTTTGTTTATGCCCTGTACTCATATTTTGGAAGCACAAGCAAAATAAAGTGGCTATTCATTTAAAGCATAATGTACAAATATATAGAACAAAGGAGATTTGTTTCATGATCAGAACAGGGAACTATAAGTCAGAACTCCTGGGCACTTGCTCTCTGACCTTGAACAAATCTCTCACCCTCAATATATGTCAGTTTAACCATCTGCTATATGTTTATAACAATGCTTACCTGTCTTTCAGAATTACTATCAAGTTCAACTAATGTATGTTTGCTAAAAAAAAAAAAACACGAACAGCATTTTTATGTTCAAGGTATTATTCTAATTCATGTTCCTGCTAACCATTTAGGCTCATTGCATAATACATTTGAATCACTCCATCTTACAGGTATACATGCTTTAGTGTTTCTGTGTCACATAAAGTAACGCCACTTAATGAACAATCCATTTCAGCTCCATTAAATAGACAATGCCATGAATTCTATTGTAGTAGAAAGGAAATCTCTACCATGTGGCTGTGACAGAGTAAATAGAGACAGTTCTGAGTAGCTTTTAATCAGAATTTGTTTACTAAAGGCACGTTAACTTCTCTAGATTTCCCCACGAGGAGGAATGCCAAACAGTGACCTTTTGAACTCTTAGCTTGAATGTAAAATATTTTTAACAGGTTTAAGACTTTTAGCTGCTGTTTATTTAATAGGGCTTTCACTATTATATAAGACTAGTTCCCTTAAATAGCTTTACCTTCACAGCAATTCACTCTGTACTTCAACTATTTATCAGTTATGAAAAACTAAAAGCAATTCTAATAACTTTTAGCTTTGATAAACTGATCTTTCATAGCTGCTCCTCCTCCTTGGCTCTGTTTACTATTCAACGCTGAGTTATTGGGTGGTTTACGGCTACTGAAAGTTCCTAGAACTCTTGCATCAGATACATATTGAATATAAAAAAAATAATTTCAAGTTATTTTTATGTATTTTTGGTGGCAATCTATTGTAAAGCTGAAATATTATCCACTGAAGACAGTAGAATCTAGAGATACCTATCTTTCTCATTTGTGCTACAAAAATTATCAAATCTACTCTTTCTATGGGAATATCATTAGCCTGAGAATTACACCACTTTACACAACCCTGGGTTTTATTGTCACTGACCAGTAGTCTGTTGACCTGATTTTCCACTTCACTCCTCCAAATGTTCCACTCTCAACATGAATAAAATCAACAGAGAACCACTGGCATAAAATATGATTAAAGCATTAGGAATCAATTCTTAGCTCTCCAACCAACTGTCAGAAATGCAGTCACCAAATTTATAAAATTTACCAGTTGTCTGCAAGTAAAATTTCAAAAACTGTTGAAATATGAGCTCATGGTGAAACATGAACTAGAAGTTTAGATGCTTGCGCTCTACTCCTGGTATTACTCCCAAGCTAGAGTGCAAACAATCACTCTTAGAAATGTGTTTCTCAGCTTTGCAGTGTCTGTCAGAATCTCCTTTTTGTACAGCAACCCTGAGGCAGAACTGAGGAGAGCACAAGTATCCAGCTTCTTGAAGGAATATTTCAGGCCTTCTGCCTTTTTTTATGACTACCACAGACCATTTGGCACAGGTTGGTAAGGCCTGATCATACATATCAAGCTCACCAAAGAAGTTAGGCAGAGAAATGATCTTATTCTGCATCTCAATAAACCTTAGGCAGCCACCTCCTTTGCCAGCCCAATGCAAAGAGAAACTCTGTGCTGGGCATGCCCAGTAGTACAGCTTTTGTCTATGAAAATTTCTGATTATGAGCTAAACTGGATTTTCCTGAATTAATATTCTGAATTTAGGCTCCTCATTCCCACCTAGATGTCATTTTAGGTGCCTAACTGGAGTACTGAATATGTTCCTGATAATATGTCCTTGCTATACTGCACTTCCCTTACTCTAATTTTGGGCATACCACAACTACAGTCATCTCTTCTACAGGTAAACTCAGGACCGTAATGCCACTTTATATTCCAAAATATGACTACCAAAAGAATTCACCAATCCCTGATGATTTCATAACAAAGAAAACCTTCTGGAGTCTGGCAAAATATGTTTTCCCTTTTGTATTTCATTCTGTTTTACATGTGCTGTACTCAAATGATCATGCAGGTATGATATTGCTAAGCTCAGAATTCTAATTCCTGAGCCGAACCACAGGAAGCAAAGTGGGCTGTCCTGGACTTGTCACTGCCTGTTAGATGATCTGTCCCTTTATCACATCAAATCAATGCACAGTAGTCCAGAAATAGAACGATTAATGATTTACAACTTGTAAGATGAAGTACACACAAAGAAGTCCATCCGTCAGTTTCCTCATACCGAATGAAACAGTCACAAATCCTGCACTGACAGAAAATACATCATCTTCCTCAGGCTGGAAACATGACAAGACAATGAGGGCAGTGTATTTTAGGCTTGGACATGAGAAAAGGTAAATCTTAACAATCAATGACTGTTCTGGGGAGGAACATTCTGCTGAAGGAGGGAGAAATACAGTCATCATTTTCAGGTGTTTTCTGAAATGAAGGACAGTGACACAAGAACCTAACTCATCCACACTGATGTAATTTTGTCTTTTGTCATTGGTTTCAACATTATTCTGTATAAAAAAAAAATCTGAAAATGGTTAACTAAGGGGTTTGTTTCTTTGTTCCAATGGTTGACTTTGGGTCATTGAAATAAAAAAGATTTAATTATTTATAAATATATTGAGCTCAAATGTAATTGCACTAAATTGCATCAAAAACCTCCAAGCAGGACAAAAATCACACAGACAGGAGTGTGGTAAATTAACTTGTTGGATTTATCATCTTAGAAAGCAAGTGACACATGAGGAGAGGAAGGAAGGGAAGACAATAAATATCTGCAATTTGAATACATTTACATTCATTTCCTGGTAATAATAAATGCCACCTAATATTCCCCTGCCCCTCATATGCCAAGCCAATGCAAACCAAAGGTCCTGAAAACACTATTTACAGAAGCAATCAGAATGTGACTATTTATAGAGGAAAAAAAAAATCATGTGAATAAATGTTTGCAAGTTCGGTCAGGCTGCATGTTACCAATATTCAGATGCCATTCACAAAGAGCACACTGCAGACCATATCATTAATACAGTTTTTCTCCTTCGGTTCTGCTTTTCTTTCTCCAGCTCTGTAATAAGGCAAAGGACTGTGCTTTTAGCTTGTGTGCATCAATTGATATGACAGATAGTCCAGGTCCAAGTGTGAACTATAGTACACTTACAAATATCTGTTAACATTTCTTTTTTAAAATTATAAAATGCAATTGCAAAAATTGACAATTTCTGTGCTGTGCCTTGGCCTCCAAATTATTCATATCCAGCAAAAATTCTGCTTCAAGTAGCTGACACCAAAAACCAATTCAGTTGCTCAAGTATGATATTCTAAATATCTGATGAGGTTATTTATAACTATTGTATTAATGTAATTAAAATAAGACCTAGCAATTACATTAATTAATAGTGGTAGTGTATGGATATGTGCCTAACAAGTGAATATAGAACATAATTTGTTTGAACTGTTTTTTCTGCTGTAATGACACTGTTACTCAGGAGACATTAGTACTTGGCTAGATTTAATTGAACAAAGAAAACTATGTCAATAGCCTTGGGAAAAACATTCTAATCAGAAATGAGCAAGTATTTAAACAAGCTTGCCTCCATATTGAAAAAAAATAAAAATAGAAAAGGCATAAAACAACTGCTGATAATTAAAATATGGGAAGATAAAAAATATGCATTACCATTTCGGAATAGACAAAGTACTAAAACATGCCCAGAGCCTCATCTCTTTTGTTGTATGTCAAGGTAAAAAGCACTTAATTATTGTGGGTGTGTATGCCAGAATGGGGCACAGCAATAAGGAACACATTTCATGACACAGGAGACGGTGCTCTTACATCTTTTGTCTCGTTTTGTGAATTCATTAAGTCAACACATTTTTGCCTGTGTCTTGCCTCTAAAATTATAATAAGTAGCTGCTGAAAGCAATTGACTCAGCTTTTAGCTGGCATTACCCAGGCTTTTCTTATTGAAAAAACTCATCTTTCTGGTGACAAGGACCTTTTAGATTAACTTGAGCTTTGCTACTGGCCAGATGCATAACTGTGGGTGCATAATTTCATTCATATTTTTCTCCTTCTAGCTTTGTTCTATCTTGTTTATGTAGATTATAAACACCTCAGGATGGGGCCACAGACAGCTTCTGAACCTCTGTGCAGAAGAGCAGGGACAGCACATTACATAATTTCAGTTTATTGCAATATCAACGCAAAAAAAAAAAAAAATTATAGTGGCTTGAACAATTTGGAAGGGGGTTCATACAAATGCCTGTTCTTTTCTAATTAGTTTTTAAACAGGGCTTTTGGCTGAAAGGTTTTAGGTTCCTAACTGCATTTTGAACAGTGTCAGAGCAATATTCTTATTGGAAACTCCTTCAGGTTGCCTTCTGTCTGCTTCACTCTGTTGGGAGATCCAGGATAAATACATTACCATTGCTACTGAGTCACTCAACCACATTAACAACTCAAACCAAAGCCAAATCTTCTGTGGCCATTAGGATTACAATCTAAGCATCATCCTCTGGAGCAAATAAACAGGCAAGAAACACACAGGAAAGTGATATGTAACAATTGCCTTTGCATATTAAACAAGGCAGGTCAGTAGAAGGTCAAAAATATTTTGTATGGCAGCACAAACCACAGACCCGAAGTCAGGATTGCCATTAAGTTACAACAGACCTGCAAACACTACAGGAGGAGGAAAAGCAAGGGCATTCTTCCAAAACCCAATAGCTCTATCACCCTTTCTGATTCAGTGAATACATAAGAAATTAAGTGGGGGCTCAGCAGGTCCATTTTAAGAGTTCCAGGTTATCTGAGGGTAGGGACATGGCTGGCACTAGTCTTTCTTTTCCATTAATAAAGTCAAAACCCAACAAGATGTAAGTTTGTCCATACACTGACCAGGCAGGCTGTAGCAAGTCATACAGCCTGCTACAGGCATCCAGTTTGTAGTACTGAATTTAGGAGCCCAGTTTCTAGAAGCTCTGTATATTCTCACTCAGAGAGAAAAATTAGAGCATTAAACAGAGCAAGAGAGTAGTTTAGATTCTCTGAAGCTCCTTCTGAAGGAACCTGATTTGATTTATTGAGTTGAAACAGGGCCTAAAGAGATGAGGGTCTAACTCCAATTTACTAATAATTCTCAGTTTCCTTAATCTGCATAAGGACACATCTAATGATGTCGATACCCATGAGAACTCAAAACAGGTGGAAATGATACGTCCTTGGATAAAAGATCATGGATATTTTTCAAAACACTAGGCTGATAGGTCAGTGGTTATGTATTTTTTCTTGCAAGTATTTTAAACCGCTGCAATGTTATACGTATCTCTTACAGGAATCATTAGCAACATGAGTGTAACAAATTGTAACTTCAATTAATAAAACTTCTATCTTCCTTTTATGTCCTTCCAAATAGATTACACTTTCAGAACTGATCCAGCTTCTATAGATCTTTACCCCTGTGGTCACTACTTTTGCAATCAATGGGATTCATAGGATTCCACTGGAAGATTGGTGGCTGTATTTTCAGTAGAACAGGGCTAAAAGGTTTAAATAAACCAGGAACTTTTAAAGATTTCAAACAGGGTACAAGAAGAAAATAGGGGCAGTTTTTCATATTGTTGCAGCTGTAATATGGTTTAGCCCAATGGATTATTTAAGTGCTTAAGAGTTTAACTGAAAACATACAAGAAGTTTCACTAAGACTTCTCAGGAATGCAAGCTAAGCATCTTTAAGTGCTCTGTTGGACCAGTCTTTAATTTCAGGTGAAAAAAGAAAGTGAAGACAGACACTCACATATGAGGGAAAAGAAAGAAAACAAGCAAGGAAATGAAAATATTGCATTAGTTATTACAAATGGGAATAGTGATGTCAGTGTTTTAAAATACACAGCAGTGTCTTACTGAAAGATAGGAAGCTAAATTTCAGCTGGAAGTTGTAAATAAACACTGGGCTGCCACAATTATGTATTGCTATCCCAGCAGAGGAAACAATCAACAAGAAATAAGAGGGTTATGGCAAAAAAAAAAAAAAAAAAAAAAAGTAAGAAGAGGAGAAAATATTATTCTAGAAATAAGATTGCCAATACAGCTGAGAATTGGTTTGCATGCTGTTTTCTTCCTCCTGCCTCTATGCAATCTTGCCTGGATTCATTTAAGAACAGCCATTTTCAACAGTCCTTCTGGGTTAAGGAAACAGAGAGGGTTGGTGAAAGGATGCTCCTCATACGCCCAAGATGCTAACATATCTATCTGATAGTTTACTTGTCAGACAGTATTAATTTACTTCAGACTCAAAGCAAAAGTGCAACTCTGTGCAACACAGACATATGGCAAACTCTGTCAGAAATGGTTGCACCTTTGTAAACAAGTCAGAGCAGAGAAAGCAGAAATATAAAGAGTGAAAGTGACCTCCCAAAAGTCATCCAAGACCATAACTGAGAGGAGTACTTACTGCCAAGGCCCACTTTCATGTCCTGTAAGATCAAAGGTAGCATCTTGGCCTCTCCTTAACTGAAGGAAGAAATCATTTGGGAACAGTCATCCCTTAGGAGTCTGTATGCAGCACAGCCAGGATCCCCTCTCAGAGCCCCAGTGCAAGTTGGCTCCTCTGAAGCCTTTCCAATGTCCTTGGAGGGAACAAGTACTCTGGCTGTGTACTTGCACGGGTAGCAAAGAAGAAAAATGCAGAACCCCCTACTTTAAACAGCCATTAATGGTTTGTGGCTTTGCTAAAAATAACAATGGCTGGAAACACAATCTGAATTTGGTTTTTTCTTTATGGGTTCAAATTATGCTGTGCAGTGACCAAGACATTTAATGAGATTCAGTCCAAAGAGGTTCAAATTTTAGTGTCCTGGGAGGACAGGTTGGTTGTATATCCCCAGGAAACCTGTCAGAAGGAAGTTGGCTTTTATAAAGCCCACACTGATACACTTCCCTCCCAGCCTCCTACATTACAGAAAATTGAGTTTAGACATCGCTCAGCCCATCTGCCTCTCCTGCCTCCCAAACATCCTTCCCTTGTGTTTTAACTGTATGTATTTCACTTGGTTAACAGTGATTAATAATGATGTTTGAAGAACAAGGGAAAGTTTGATATGGGCAAAAAGAAGTATCTTTTTCTTGTAGATGTAAAGAAAAAACCTGCCCAAACACAGATATTCTAGAGAGAAATAAGCGTGCAGTCTAGCCACCCAATTTTCATCACACGATAGCCTCCGAGTACAGCATGTGAAATGGCAAAGACTTGTGACTTCCACACCTTGACACTGACATTGAAGTCTACTGACAACTCTTAAGTTTTCTGACTTGTCTTATTTCACATTTGTTACTCTTGCTATACCTAATGTTCTTTGCGCTGAATGTATATGAAGCTATTTTTTATTTCTGTTTCCTATTAGCAGAGGATTTATGTCACTGCATTAGAATGCTATTACAATGAATAAACTCATCATCACCCTGAAAACAAAAACAACAGGCAGAATAGGAAGAAAAGAAAAAGAAAACCCAGATGCATATCCGGAGAGAAAAAAGTTCTAAAGTTCCCTAAAAAAATATACATTTTGGCCATGTATGTATACTTTGGTGAGTCAGTGTCCCAAATGCAAAATGTAAGGGTTTTGGCCCAAAAGTAGAAGAGTTTTTGAAAGAGACACTTACAAGTCCAATAGCAGAGACATGCTTCAAAGGAAATTCAGACAGTGAAGAAGAATGTACGTCTGCCCCTGTGTGCTCAGAAGGAAGCAGCAAGATATGCTGGTATCCAGTTAACCCTGCCATCCTTTTCATGTCATCAAAGGAAGGTGCAAATTTTCATTACTCTTATAACTATGACTGCCTTGAGTAATATTACACAAGTCAAAAGTTCAGAGAAATCATTTTTTTAACAAACAAACAAATACACTTGGCAGAGAAAGAGAAGTGTTTGGAGCAGTCTGAATAGTGAGACAAATACAATCATTTTTGCCAAACATTGGCCTACACTGATAGGAATGAGCTGAAGCGTGACTAAATCTAATTCAAGACCATTTCTGCTAAAGGAGATCAGGAGTTGAAGATTTAAGAAAACAAAGTTACCGCTACTGCAAAGATCATAAAGCAATCATGGAAACTAGCAAATTGTTTCTGTCTCATACTGAAAACAGAATAGAAGATGACTCAATCTCTGTGAAATAAAACAATAAAACTTTCTCTATTCCTCCAAAATGAGGCCAGTTACTAAGATTCAAAGAAATTGGGTAATTTCTTCCTTGAAATTTTATTGTGAATGTTGATTCCCACTATTCTTCTATGGCTCAGCTAGAAGAAGAGCTGAACTCTCATGGGAAATGTGGTAGCACCTCCAGTTTGTTCGGAACAGGAGTGGTTTGATATTTCCTGAAGTTCTGTAACTTGTAGAATTACTTTTTCAGAGTCTTTCCTCTGACATGAACTGAAGCATGATTTCAGACAAAGAGATAGTCAATTATCATCGCTGAGTCTTACACAGGGCTTGGTCCAAGCCCATTAGAGACCTCCCAAGTTTTTGTTCCTGAACACACCAGGCTCCCCACGCAGGGTCGTGTGAACGGTTACATCTCCCACATAGGGCACTTGCAGAGGGCGGGCAGGGCATGCCGGCCAGGGGCTGAAGCCAAGGACTTCTGCAAGGGAGCGTGCTTTCCAGAAAGTGCTCCTGAGCTCTTCCTGGGGTGCAACACCCTGTTCTCTCTGATCTGCAAGCTCTTTTTCCTGGTGCAGCAGGACAGTTAGCAGGTCCTGGCACTCACATTGCTACAGAAGCAGAAGAAAGCCATGACATAGAATCATAGAATCATTGAATGTTTTGGGTTGGAAGGGACCTTTAGAGGTCATCTAGTCCAACCCCCCTGCAGTGAGCAGGGACATCTTTAACCAGATAGGTTGGTCAGAGCCTCATCCAACCTGGTCTTGAATGTTTCCAGGGATGGGGCCTCCACTACCTCTCTTGGGCAACCCATTCCAGTGTTTCACCACCCTCACTGTAAAGAAGTTCCTTATATCTAGTCTAAATCTACCCTGTTTTAGTTTAAAGCCATTACCTCGTGTCCTGTTGCAGCTGGCCCTGCTAAAAAGACTGTCCCCATTTTTCTTATAAGCTCCCTTTAAGTACTGAAATGCTGCAATCAGGTCTCCCCGCAGCCTTCTCTTCTCCAGGCTGAACAACCCCAACTCTCTCAGCCTGGCCTCATGGGAATATGAGCAAATATTCTGTATAAAGCATATGACTTATCAGGTATAGTGTTATTGGCAATAGAAAAACTTTATAGATAAAATCGAAATGTGGTGGAATGTATTGTTTTCAATATGTCAAGGGGACAGTGAACAGGATGCACACTTTGTCAAACAAAGTGACCCCAAAGCCAGGCAGAAGAAATAAGTCGGAGAAAGGGCTGAGTAAGGACAGAATGAAAGTTGGTCTTAAAACTTCTTGTGTTCATCAGCAGCAAACTAAACCATGACTTTATTGAGCCTCTCCCCATCGGTGTAACTGACTAAGCTGTAAAAATAGGCCACATAATAACGAGGTTTTTGATAATGTTTCCCAGCACAAATGTTTCACAGAAGCTTCATTTGTTGCCTAACACTGCATAGGGAAATCATAAATACTAGTTAGAAATATATAGGTCTTTATAGACTCATAATATACTTGTATCTGTTACAACTAGGATTAAGCTGAATATGGCTAGACCTATGGGCTAAATAATAGCAGGTTTAATTAATTTGTTAAAGCCATATAAAGTATTCAGCTTTCTAAGTACAACAATTCTATTCATCCAGGCTGACTGAATACTAATAATTGCCTAACAGCAAATCTAGCTATGAGACAATGCAAGCATTCAAATAGCAAAAATTACATGTAGCAATTAGTTAATATGGTAAAAATAATAAAGTAAGTGTTTATAACACAAAAAAGCGATAGAAAATAATATATAAAAATAATAAAATGAATGTATTATTGCACTTGGGAAATAAACATTTTGTCTCTCAAAATTATTTCCTTCTCCCTCCAGGGAAGCACATAGCCTCACAGATGGTGCCCAGGAAGAGTCCTAATCCTACTTGCTACGTACATCAGGGAAAAAGCAATGGAACTGACTTGCTTCATTTTTGGAGGTTTTCATCCTGAGTAGGAATGGCCTGCTTTACCAGACTGAAGTACCTTTCTCTGACCAGATCAGTGGCTTCAGCATGAAACTTAGTATCCTTTCTTTTGAATTTCAGCATAGGCAGGGAATAGGATGTTAAATATTCATAAAGATACTATTAATTTATTTTTAGTAGGTTCCATAAGGAAATCTGGTGGAAGGCAAGAAATTGGACCATTGTCTCCAAAAAATCAGGTTAGTGCTCTCAATCTTCTTACATGCCATTTTGAGTACTAGATTTACAAATTTAGGTCATGCATACAAAGCAATTTAAAAAATAGTAACCAACATTTATGTTGCAGCAGGTAATAAAACAATAACATGCAGTAACACTGCCCCAAGGATCCCAAACCACTTAAATTAAGTCTTAAAACATAGCCCAGAGAAGAATGAACACAGTGTGGAGAACACATCTCTCAACAACCAGCTCCAGGTTAAAGGGAATAGCTGTTTCACACCATATAGCAAAGAACACCCAAGCTTGGGGATAAGAATAAAAGTGAATACTGAAGCCAAACAAAGATGCAGCTGGTAGGTCAAACAGAAAAGTCAGAGGCTTAGATTTTAGACAGCTCATAAGCTGACACTCTGTCTGAGTCTTCAAACTCTAGTGACCTGACTTCCATCTAACATTTCACCTGGAGGATAGCACCTCCAACAGCACAAAGCCATCGAACTTTATTCTCGCTCTTCTGATTTAGAAGCTGGTTAGCCCCTCAATCACCAGCCAAACTGCGGCGGCAGCTGGGTGTGCCGGGGTGTGGATCCAGCTCCAATTAACTCCACAGCCTCGAGAGCTGGCAGGATCCTCATGCGAACCAGAGCAGCTGCAAAACCTAGGTGGAGTGATGTCTCAAGCTGTCTGTAATGCACATTAATTTGCTAAGTGTGGAAAAATATACTGTATAATATTTACAGTTAAAAATCTAACAAAGCTATGTTTTGACATCGAAGACAGAGTTCTGTGGCTTTTGAGTCTTAGCTTGGAAACTTGTCAGTAATACTGGTTTATAGTTCATGTCATCCTCTACCTGTCCAGATCTAGATACATAAAGTTACCCAGGTATAAAGATTTGGAAAAACTTAGCTAGTGCTCTCAATGGTACTTGTCAAGGCTGAAAATAAGTATTACAGAAATGAGTCTTCATGATGAACACTAATTAGCTGGCAAAATACTTAGGAAAACATGTGAAAGCGAGAGGAGCTTTTTTTTTTTCCCTAGGAAGAAAAAAAGTCAACATGTTGAAAGGAAAATGCTTTCCATGTCAATGGATCAATTTTAACACGCTAATGCTCTGGACTTTCAGATTTTTCCTCATTTGTTCGTTTCTACTGCTTGTATTTGTAAGAGGTACATTGTCTGCATAGCATTCAGGCCAAAATGTATATTCATATGCTGGCAGTGCAGCAGATTATCAACAAGCACAACTTTGGGCAGAAGGGTTTTAAATGGTGTAACCTGGGCATGTGGACACAGATTTCTATTTCATTGGCATGATCTGTAACCATTAACAAATATCTGATGCTTCTCACCCTCAAAATAAAAGTGGAATCCTCAGAAGGCAGAGGCCTGGATGTTTGGAAAATATTTTTTTGTCTTTTAATGTTGTTCAGTGCAAAAAAGCCCACTCATCACCCTTAAAAAATGCAAGGTCCTTGAAAACCGTTTTAAACCATCCTTTGGAAACAATGATGACAGAGAAGTAGCATATTTGTTATTATTCACTGCTCCTTTGTAAGGGAGAATTCAACCAAAAATAGTATGTTAAGCCTCCACAGCTACCAAGCACAGATAACCCACAATAATCTTGGGAATATTTTTGTTATTTCTCAGTGTCAGCAAAAAAAGACAAGCAAACAAACAAAGAGAAGGTAAGAAGTCTATTGCTGTACACTTGACTGCATTGTGAATAACTTCTGTATTTGTGTGTTGAACTTTTTTAAAACTTAACCAACACTGATGAATACTGAATGATTTAATGGCCACGTGAGTTTTTTCTCATGTGCATATTACTGACCAAAGCTGTGTTGCCCGGTGGCAAAATCAAGTATAATATTCCCCATAGAAATAGTGAATCTAATTGTCACCTGCCAATCCTTACTGATAGTCACAATACTTGCTAATTAACTACACAGAAAAGGTCAAGGAAGGAGGCATCGGAAATGAGATTCCTGTGGTGAGGTCCTACGTACAACTCAGTTTGACCAAAACAACTGACATCTGGAGAAAATTATCACTCATACTGCAGATTCTTTGAACTCTGAGATAGTGGCCAAAGTGGCTTGGATGCAAATATATGTATGTGTGTATATATAAACACAGACGCACACGACTCAAAAAGACTGCCAACCAAGTTTTCTGTAGGGCCAGTCACCAAGACATATGAGAATCTGTGTCACATCTGGTGATGTTACACTTGGTACTTCAACCGCAGGCAGAGAAAAAGCACGTAACGTGATTAAGTGGAAGATGTATACGTGGAAAAAAAAAAAGGAAAAAAGGATACTGTCATCTTTGGGGGCACATTAAACATGAAGGGTACTGAGCTTTCAGATGTAAAACACATGGCTAAGGCTTGTAATTTGCAATACAGGAGTCTAAAAATGTAAAGAATCTCATTATACCAGCCAGGTTAAACATTTAAATTCCAAAATGGAAAATTATTCTGTTGCTAGTTTGCTTCAGTGCTTTGACTTCTGTTAACTCCTGTATCCCCATCCTGACTCAGTTTGAATTGCCAGGACCGCATACATCAAGTGAGAAGAAAGATTTAAGTATGGTTTCAAAGCAGCTTTCCACCATTTACACTAATATTCTCCCACTGATTTTAAAATTTGCTGGTTGCCAAGGCCTAGAACTTTAACTAAATGCTAAATATAAAACACTATGTATTCAGTATCAGTGGAATAAAGCCAGAACAATGTAACATTACTGCAAAACTGGCACGGTTTCATAGTAATGCTATATAGCCTTCTAAATCCAAAATTTAGGTTTGCAACCAGCAAAAGACTTACTGTTAAAATGCTTGAACACATTTGTCACTCCCCATAAAAGTGTGCAAAGGAAGGACATATGCGACACGTGCTCAGATTTCTTGTTTCCGTACCCTTTCTTCAAAATATTCTTGCAAAATATGCCATCAACAGCATGATGCCAAGTGCCTTAAGGGTCACACTGGGCTTGCTTCACAGGACTACAGTGATTATATCATGGTGGCGTTGACATGCAGCCATGTCCAAACAGCTGCTAAAGAGATGACAGGATACCATCTGTCAGGAAAAACCATGCCCAGCTGCTGTCTAATCTGAAGATTACTTTGCTGACATGATGCAGATGGCACAAAAAGCTTCATTACCAGGTTAGTTAACCAAGTCAAAAAAATCCAATGTTACAATAGCAAAAGCCTTTCTCCGGCTATAACAATGAGGCCTGAAGAAAATGGTGTTCACGCCATGGCACAGCAGAAGGCACTACAATCCACCAGACAGAAGATGAACGCTAACAAGATACTGAAAGATCTGACAGCCTCCACTGTAAGGCTGCTAACCCTCTCTGCCAGAATAATTTGTTCTCATAAACAAATCACATCTGTCCTCTAAGTTTATCCTCCTTTAAGGCCCCCATGACACAGGGCGTACCATGGACCTCTGAGCAAGGAAGCCTGCGGGTCCGTCTGTCCAGGCAGCTGCCCGCAGGTGCCTCTGGCTTTGGCCCACGGAGCAAAGTTAATTCTGTGAGAGAACAGATCTCACCCAAAATGCAAGAGAGAATACGTATTTTCATCACCCAGGTGAGCAAGGAAAAGGTGTTTGTTTTCTGAAACACCAGATTTATCCCTCTTACTATCAAATTGGATTTCATTTTCTTCATCACTTTGCCTATTAAGGAAATTGGTAGCACCTCCATGGACTTCAAAGAGCATAGTTAACTGACATTAACAAGCCCGTCACTTTTCTTTCTGCTGCTTCCAAGAAAAAAATGTTTGTTGTAAACAAAAAGATGTTAAACTACCTCTTTCAATGTGTTTATAGCTTTACGTTACTATGATCTTGTTTTCTTTGTGATTCACGCTGCATGTCTGCTGATTGGAATAAATGATACAGATTTCAGTGCTGTAATGTGAAAAGTATGAGAGGAATTTTCCATCTAAAAGGTTAAGCAATAGAACTCATTTTCAGTAAGATTTGTCCTGTCAGGCCATAATTGCCCACGAGAGCCCCACCCTCTGGTACATTTAGTAAAAAAGATAATGTCATTTCATAATAGAGGCATGCACTACACTGTATTTCACAAATATGTATGGTCTTGTAGTCTCTGCCAAAATTCATAAAATAAAAAAGATAGGAAGCAATGCCAAATGCGGAAAAGGAACTTTGTTTTAATCACGCACTGAGTTTACAATTAGCAAACTCGGTAATTCCATTTAAGGTTACAAACTGAGGATGCAGAACTCATAAAGAAGAGCGCAGCTAGTAAAGAAGCTGGATGAGTAATGCCTTTCTTTTCATGCTTTTTCATTTTTGAAGGAAGAGGTTTTGAATAACAGGAATGATAAAAGGGACAGTATCAGAACAGTTGCCCTACAAATAGTAATTTTTTAGAATGCTTTCTCTACATGCTATTTTGGTAGGAGTATATGAAATACTAACTAAACAAACTGTAGACTGCCCCTCTCTTCCAATACACTCTCTGTAGCTCTAAACAACCTGCGCATGAGTATACAAGAACTTGCATGATTAGTGATCAGAAAAGTGAAGATTTAGGAGCTAGAATTCCCTTTAAATGTTTATGTAAAGCATAACTAGATACACCTTAAGATGAAAGTAAATAATGGAAATTAAGTCTTGATTATGAACTCTCTGTGGACTGCACTGACCCAGACTTTGCATTACCAAATCCCTGTTGAGGTGACTCAGACTGAGTCCAGCCATACACAATAACAAATGCTGTTCTTGTTCTGTCTTACATGCCTGTAGTTACCATAATGCCTGTCAAATTTGTAAGTGTCTTTATTCTCATAGTATATCTGTGAAGTAGCATCAATACTGATCCACTGACAGGAAATTACAGACGGAGGACTAAGGTACTTGCTCAAAGCATCACAGTAAAGCTGTTAAGCAGCAGGGAGTTGAACCTCCATCTGCAGGAGGCACCACAGCTGCTTGGTCAGACTTCTGCCAAAACATGTCCAGGCAAAATTGGCAGAAATGTAATTTTGCTTCCTTAAACATTAAAACCTTGGTCAGCGTATGTAACGCACTCAGAGAAGCAGGGGGGGTGCCGTATCATACTCATGCCTGTGACTAAAGGAGTCATGTAGGCTCTCTTGAACTTGGACAACTGAGACAACTTCTCTGTGCTTCAGTTTACCTATTGGATGATGTCCCCTGCAAAGCTCTTGATGCTTCTTTCTCTAAAAACATTATTAAAGTGCCAAATATTGTTGTTATTGCTACCATTCAGGTCTTTGAATCAGCAGAACAGGTCTGAATATCTTATAAATACCACTGTGTTGAAATTCTTTACATACTTTTGTAGCATAGGCTGGATAAATCCCCATAAATATAATGGTTTTCTTCACCCTTCTTTATAGAAACTGGAAAATTTTCAGCTACTTGGGCAAAAATACATTTTATATTTCCCAAAACATTGTTTTCCTTTTGAGGGTAAATATGAAATCATAAAACATATAATAAACCTTCCATTATGTTTTTCATAAAGGCTAGAGCTATTCCTTCATTCAGTTATTAAATGCATGCTGCTAGTGCTGCTTGTATCAGTGAAACCTCTCCTCTCTTTTCTAACACTGCTGTACTAAAAAAAAAAAATCTATCAAGACTGCGAAACCGCACTGCCCACCCAGCATTCGCTGCAGCGAAGTCCAGACAGCTTTGGTTGTTGTCTCTGCAATATCCTAAACGCAGGAGTGAAGAGCTGCCAGTAGCCATTCCTTATTTTGCTTTTTTTTTTTTTTCCCCTCTGCATTTTACAAAGAAGCAGCAGCTCCAAGAACAACTCTCTGGCAGGGTGCTGTACATGCTGACTTGGAAACTCATCTCTGATTCTAATCCAAACCAGCAGGCTGTGAAGAAAACCATAGCCTCTCAAGTGCAGCAAACATTTCTCCCCCTCCCCCCGCAGTCCACCGAGACATTGTGTCATCAGAGATTTTATTGTCTCAGCAGGTGGGGGTTATGTACCTTGCAGATACCAACGTTTTCAGTTACAAGCCAAACAGGATGCATTGTTTTTTAAAGGGACAAGTTTTTGCTAACCAGCATGAAAAGCGTATGTACGGCTACGGAGCTATATCAAGTCATTCAGATAGCAGAGGGATCAGCGTGGCAGACCGGGAGCACATCTGCAGTCACAGCTGTATCTTAGGAAGATATACAGCTATAACAGAACAGTTATGCACATTAATGTTGAAGACATATTTGATTCAAAGCCACTGTAATTAAAACAATTCTGAGACCTTAAGGCCTTTGCTATCAGCCAGCAAATCAGCTTCAAATACTTGTACAACCAGAAGATCAGCTGGCTGTGTCAGTACGTGCTTCTTGTACCATCTCCTTCCACATTCTGCATTATTGCCAAGTAATTTTCCCTTTCCAAATATTATGTTGATATTTTAAATGTTATGTTGATAGACTTTTGTACAGATCTCTGCACTCAGTAGTCTCCTATCCTCTCCTTAAGAGTATAGTGTGCGGTATGTCATTATGTTTTGATGTTTATGCTGTTTTTGAAAGCATTGGGATGTGCAAGGCCTGTACCCCATTACATTTCTGGTGTAACAACCATTTCTGATATAATCTATAAATCTTTAATTATTGTTGGGAAAAACTGGTGTTTTCCTGGAGCACTGGAGAGGGCTGAGATACCAAAAAAGATGCTGCTTAAATATCTAAACACTCTCAATACAGAAGCCCCTGTATTTTAGTCTCTTCGTTTTCCTCCATATGGGTAACTTCAGTCTAGCACCTACATTCAGAATTGTAAACCTGGTTTGGAGCTTCCCTATATTTCAGTGCTTTTTAGAGGTGCACTTGATTCTTGGTTCCAGGGACGCATCCTGGAACCAAACTGTACATAAGACTCATAATGTTATCTGTACTAAGGCTTTTAGAGTAGCTATAGCAGTTTCAGACAGTCAAATAAATATGTTTCCCCTAGGTCTCTAATATTTAATCATGGAAATATTAAGTGATTTTACAGCTGGACTCCCACCAGAAAGTAGACACTGTATACATTCAGCACATTAAGTATTCATCATTCCTTGTGGGAGTACCTGATAAGAAATGCTAACAGGCAAGTGGATTTGGCATACATGTGAGGGAAAGGCTGACCTTCACAAAAATGTGACTGATGGAAAAAAAACCCAACCTGATGCATTTACAGCTTACATTGAGGATGCCTCCCTTTTCTACAGATCCACCAGTGTTTTCAGATCACTAATGCTTTAACCAGACACAGCATTTACCTTACACTCCTCCTAGCCAAACCCACCTCATTATTATTAGTTCCCTGTGGCCTTTATTATTCTTTATCAGCATAATGAATCACATCAATCCAACATGACAAATGCATCTAGCTTCCAGTTCTGCTCCGCTTACCTCAGGTGTGGCAGCATGGAGGGGTCCGTCCAAGTAAAACATTCATGTTGAACCTCAAATAAAAAATAAAACCCAACTACAAACCATCAGAAGACCAAGTCCTGACCTCAGCCAGAAGCTCTCACATCATTCCTGTCCTTCCTTGAAGAAAGACTATCGCTGCTCAATGAGGGATGGTAGCTCATCTCGGCTCAGTCTTTCAAAGTCAGTGTCATCAGTTATTTATTCACTCCTCTGCATCTCTGTGTGTGATATCACCTACTCAAACCAATCTTGGCCTAAAACACTGCATACAGGTGCAGTAATACTTCCTTCCACACAAATATATTTTGTGTTTATGTGAATTATGTTGGCTAAATGCCTCTTGTAGTATTTATCTTCAAATCTAGGCAGATCTAGGCTGGCGGGGAGGTCACTTAGGCACTATTTGCAGACCTAAAAAAGTCATATTTACACAGTTGGTAAATACCAGCCCAACTTCTATGCCCTTTCAAGACAAATTCATCGAATCAAGTAATTAATTTCTTGTTGTATGTCCATAACTTTCATGAAAATGTGTAGTTTAATTTCACAAATGGTAAATATTAGAGCTATAGCCTATTCCAGAAATTTGTTGTATGTTAACACTGCTCACAGTTATTACTGACTTTTTGTAGAGGTGAAGCTCTTTGAGGGTTCTTCTCATGCTAAATCCAAACCACAGCACTATACCAGCTACTACGAAGAAAATTCACGCTATCCCAGCCGAAACCAGGACAAGCTGCTATAGTAAGAAAGAATTATTTTACTGGATTTCATTTTTCATAATTTGTCTGGTTGGATTTTTTGTTTGTTTAAGGACATAGTACATGAAGGCAAAAACTTACTTTCACATGTATAGACCCCACCGGCAGTGGGAGAGTTTCCTGGTTTAGTTCTAGCTAACTGGCCATTGTAATAACCACATTTAAGATTGAAATGGACTAATAACACAAAATTAAGCTACTTCTCTTCACACTTCCCAGACTGAAAATGTGATCAATCCGCTTAATTTATTGTACACTTTACAGAAGAGCATACTCATTGAAGCAAAGTGAGGCTACTTATTTACTCATTTGTAGCATACTGAAAGTACACTGGGCAGGATCCAAAATCTGATAATCCTACTCAGTTTAGGAAGAATGGTAGAATTCACAGGATTTCATGAACTTCAGCGTAAGCCAGGGTGCAAAATTTCTATTTTTTCCTTTAGTAGATTGCTTTTTTAACCTTTTAGCAGCTGGTCTTTAAATATACTGCCCTCCCTTCCTCTCCTGCCCTGTGTCTCTGCATCTTCCTGCCCTGTGTCTCTGCATCTTTATTCACCCTCAAAGCCCTGCTGCTGCATCCTCACCAGCCTTTGCCTTCTTCCTTTTCCCTCGGGGTGCTGGTGTCTGCTGCAGCCGTACCGAGGCCTTTGCCTGATGTGCCCAGAGAGCTTACAAGTCCGGACTGTGCTCCACGCTATGCCTCACTTCCAATATTGAAGGTGGACTGGCACACTTTTACAAATGTGTGTGCAGGAGTTCAACATTCACGTTCATTTAATATTGATGACTAAAGCCACTCAAGAAGCAGCAAGCAGTGATTAAAAGTGAGAAAACACTTGAGATCACAAAGAATGCTCCAATGCACAAAACCAAGCTACAAAACTAATAGAATTTCCATGGTAAAACTTACTGACAGTAACAAAATTTACATTTTTCCTTTCTAGTATATATGGTTCATTCCAATATCTCAAGTTGTATTTTCTTTGGGCATACTGTACGGCTCTGTTTAAATTTTTGGCTCAGTTAAAGTCAGGGTAAGAACATTGGACGTCCCTCGAGGGATTCCAGAATTGTTAATAGACATCTTCAGTACAGGAAACTCAACTCAACACAGTATGATATAGAAAAAAAAAAAAAAAAGAGGAGTAAAAATTATGAAAGTTGAATGAAAAATGTGGGAAATGCCAGGCTTATAATACTATGCCCCACAACACAAACCATGACATCACTCATAGATGGCAGTCATCCCAGACCTGTATCAGGAAATATGCAATTTTGCAAAAGCAACTGAAAAGTGAATTTTGGAGCCACCTTTAGCTCATTAAAAATCTCCCTTTTACTTCCACTGAAGTTGGTGGCAAAATATTGCCTGATTTTATGGACCTGAGATATTAGGTTTAGATTTGTTGATTTTCACTTTGAAAAGGCATCCATATTAGAGCCAAAAATTATGACCACTAATATACTTCTGGAGGAAAGGATTAATTTTTAAGTTTACGTGGATGATCACTTATAGACATTTCACTTTTTAATAAGCAGTCCATACAGCCCTAGCATAGACTGTGTTGGAGAGACTATGAAAATGTGGTAACTTCTGTAACACACATATTATGGAAATATATGGAATACATGGAATATACAGAAAATTATGGAATATATTGGTATTATTTATTTCCAATCTATGGAAAACATATAATTTATCAGCATCAAACACCAACTTCTTGTCCTCCCACAAAACTACTGGATAAATAGCATTTTCATTTCAAAATGTTGGAGGTTATGGATTGCTGCAAGTTGACTAATTTATATTTCAGCAAAGGCAAGAAATGTTTTATTTATTATACCACTCACATAGAGGCCAATGTAATGGAACAAATCAAAATGGAGAAGCAGAGTTGGGAAGGATCGCAATGTTATTATACCATCCTGCTAAGCTGAAGAAGGATCAATATATGTAGACATGATTACATTTTTTTTTTCTGATAGAAGTGTAATTCTCTGGGGACCATCATACCCATTCTTCCAACACAACCTGTTTAAGTCTGCACAGTTAAAGTTCCTCCTATGAATCCCTACTGCAAATTAAGTCAATAACTCCCTGCCTTGTCCTCCGTGGATATGGGGAACAACTGATAACCCCTGTGGCTATAACAGTTTTGAAGACCGTTATCAAGTACCCTTCTCTCACACTATGAGTCTTCTCCTTTCTAGACTAAACAAACCCAGTTATTTCAAGCTTTCCTTGCAGGTCATATCTTCTATACTTCTTATCAATCCTGTTGCGGTCCTCCAGACTCCCTTCACTTTGCCTACATCTTTGTTCAGTGTGGTGACTAAAACTGCACTCGTCAGTGCGCAGTAGAATAATTGCCTCTTGTGCCTGAAATGGACATTTCCATGAATTTATCTGACACGCTTTTGTTATTACTTAGTCTGCAAGGTAGTACGCCTAACTCCAGTTCTGGGATGTTTCTACCCAATTTTCTTCCATTTTTCATTTGACCATTTAATTTCTTCTCCCTAATTGCATACACAGACTTTGCAGTTCTCCGTATTGAATTTCTATTTATTGATTTCAGACCATTTTTTAATTCAGTGAGATTATTTTGAGCTCTGACCTTATCCTCTAAAAATCTTGAAACTCCTCACAGCTTGGCGTCATGTTCAAATGTGGAAATTCTATTCCATCATCCAAGCTGCTGCTGAAAATGTGTAATAGAAATAGATTCTAGACAGACATTTTACAGTTGCTCTAGAGAAGTCTTTCCAGTTTGACAGCAAAACAATATTCTTAAATTATCTTCCACCCACTAAGCATATATTAAATTAATCTAGGCCTTAATTTCATAGTTTGCTTTAATGAATTTGAAATGGGGCAATGTTAAATCATGCTGTAACAGATGCAGTTCCTCATATCCATAAAAGAACACACTCTATCAGAGAAGGAATTTGGATCAGACTAAAATCTACTTTAGTCCCTATAAATCTACTTTGATTCTATCCACTTCATTACCCTTCTGATGCACTTAAACTGACCGTTACAGCATTTTGGTTAAATTGGGAGGTTTTTTGGTTCCAGTATTATTGACAGGACTGTACTTTTTTAAACCCTCTGTTTACATTTTCACAAATAGCAGCCTCACCTTTGCTGATGCACCATACTCTGATCCACTTGGACATTACCATCCTCCAAGGACTCTTGAAAAGACTCACTAATGCTGCACTTAGCAAGTGAGAAAGAGAGTCACCTATTATGTGATTAAAAATGAAGACACAAGCCTATAGTGTTAAACTGGGATATCAGGAGTCTGGCATTGTTTGGGCTGGTGCCAGGTAGCACCAAATATTGAGGTTGGGTGCACTATGGAAATAGCCAGGGATGATTCCCAGCAAATGCTTTGGATTAAGATGATCTCTTTTGGAGGCAAATATAATTTTTAGTGGAGACCCCGGCTGTTTCATGTCCCATGACATCAGTATCCAGGAAAGTCCTAGAAAGTCATATTTACTATTACAAGCATAGCCTTGAACAGAAGGATTCCTTATGCTTTCCTTAAATTTGTCAGGGATAAACTTTATCAGCCTCTCACACTTGAAAACATCTAGCTGGTCTAAATATCCTTTAACTTGTTCTTGTATTATGATCAGTGTTTCTCTCTTCCCGCTAATATAAACTGTTAAACTTGTAACCACAATATTTTTATTTGCTCTCTTTTCAGTTGGCTACAGATTTGTTCCTTTTGCATTTTCTACTCTTATCAAGACCTGCAGGATAAAAAAAATATTTGCAGCACTTTCATAATTCAGAACCAGGCTTACAGTAAATCATCAGCCTGCTCTAAAGTAACACTTTTGAATAAGAGCAGTTCCCCCATTCTTCACTGACCTGTCAATTAAAAAGCAGTGTTTCTAGGCCAGTTAGGGTTTTGTGGATTTATTATTAAAAGACAGATTCAAAATAGTTTTGTATCACTATAGAAAATTCTATTTCAGTTTGCTTAAAAGCACTGCAATACAAAAAGAAAGGAAGGACCTCTGATACTCGCATTCATTTGCACTCTTGGTCTTTTTATTTATAGAACTTTACTAAATTACATGGTTAGTCAGATTTTTCTAGTTTAGTAGCCAGAAATGACCGCTCTATCAGAGTCTTACATGGTTTATAGATTTTACAAAGGTTACCCAACACTTTTGTTTCCAATTGCTTAACTGAAATTGTTTGGGCTAAAATTTTTCCATTTTGGCTGTCTGCCTTGGGCTGAAGCCCTGGAAATTTTGAGCTCCACATTTCTGCTCTTCTAAAAAAGGAGGCTAGAGAGAATATATAATCTTGATCATGCTAGTGTAAATAACTTTTCATATAAAAGGTTTGAGCATCCCTTCAATGACTGTTCTGAAATTTTATAAGGAAGTGTCCTCTTGTCTTATGGAAAAAGCACCCATGTGTGCCCAAAATGTGCATCCTTGTGAAATGACACTGTGCCTGTGCCCAACAGAGACACATTCCAGCCTGGACCAACCGCTGCATGTCAGGCCCAGATGTCAGGCCAAAGAGAAGGAAACTTGTCTCAGATGAACCCTTTCCACAATCTCAATCTTACACCCTTTCTGCCCTTCCAACATGAGGCCAGGCAGGATGTGGAAATACAATGGGTATTTCCCAGGAGGGATGCTGGCCTGTGGTCACAAGTGACTTCTCTTCTAGGTTTGGTCAACAAGGGTCATCTCACTGCTTTTGCCACTTAAGTGGCAGAGGATTGAATGACCTCAAGAACCAAATATGGCTTGTGATTTTTATGATCATTAGAATGATGGTAGAATTTCAGCAGAAGAGGAAGGTGGTGCTCAGAGCGCTTTTTAAAACACTGTTGTGAAGTTTTTTATTCGTTCATTCAGCTTTACTTTGAAAGAAAACTCACACTGCAAATTCAGGCACTTAGAAGATGGAAACTGCCTGAATAAAATCTAATTTGACTTCTATGTTATTGTGAATTACAATATTGTGAATTATAACGTTATGAATTACAACATGTTTTATAATTACATCATCACATTTTTCCTTAGTACTCCAATTAACTCATTCAGTGCATGGAATATTGAATAACCTTGAAGTAAGTCAGTATTTTTTCGTCTTTGTTCCTCAATGACAGGAATTATTCAACCTCTTTTGAAGACAGTATTTTCCATTCCTCTGGGGTTTTTCAGTTCTTCTCAGTGTAGTATCAGAGTGCCTTTAGAAACGTTAAATAAATTACTATTATGTCCATTAACTCATAGATGGAGAATTGAATTTAGAGAAAATTTGGGGTATGAAACTGAAGACACAAAGACATATTTCTTTGTAGACTTTAATACTGCATAGAACTTTATAAGTCCAATGGTATGTTGCTTATTATCAAGCCTCAAGTTTAAATATTTTCACTTCTGCAATCAAACAGGAATCTCATCCCTGCTGAAAGCACTTTGTGACCAGCTGAAAACACTACTTAAGTGATTGGTCTAACATTGTCATTGCAAACTGTGGAACAGACAAGAAGAGGACTCAATTCCCTCAGAAATGTTGAGTCAAAATTTTTCTCCTTCTGCAGATAAATTACAGTAGAGATCCACAGCTAGGAATCGTATCTCAAGTCCTGATTAATTCCAAAGATGGAGGTAGTCTACAAAAAAACTGGCATGATAATTTCACAATACATGGTCACAAAGCAGACGAGTTAAATTTAGGCCAGCTATTTTCTAGCCTTCTAGTGATTGACTTGATCCTTCAGTAATGCTCTCTTCATATGGCTGGGCTTTGGAAGAGTTTTGTAATGAGTCTAATTCTCACCAATGCTCACTCATCAGTTCTATTTCCAGGGTGATGTGAAGGGGGAGGTCTGTGAATAGCTGACCTAATATACTGAAAGGCTTCACATTTCACAAGCTCTTATGCTTTCTGATCTTTGATAATATAGTTTGTCAGTTTTTCACTTTTTATCCAACCTGGGATCCTATCAGAAAATGCTGACAGGCTCCCTTTGAGACAAGAGCCTCCACAGCAACATACAGGTCATGGGAATCTTTCAACTGACTTCAATGGACAGTGGATCAGTTTTAAAAGGATGCCCAAAGCGGGTGTTTCTCTGCATTTCACAGGGCTATGAATGCTTCAGACCACTGTTCAGATAACAGGCAACACACAAGTGTGTACACTGAATTGTGACAACATGGGGCTTAGTCTGCCAGGCTGCTGTGTGTATGTAGGAGTTCTTGACCTACTCATATATTGCAATAGAGATTCCACGGCTCAGAGCTAAGGTAACCAAAACCTTTGAAGTAGGCTATAAACGTATGTGCACAAATAACCTGGTGGTTTTGTTTCTTGCTAGAGGAAATTTTCAGTGTATTTATAATGTCCTTTGATGCTCCCTGTAAATTTGCAAACAAGAGGCCACATGTCCTTTCGATGAAACTTCAGTTGTAAATATATGTAAAATAAGCTGCTGGAAGAGTTTGGAGGAGTTTGAAGTAAACAAACAAAGAGTTACGCATACATCACCAAAACACAGCTTAGTTACATTTTAAAAGCTCAACAAGGCAAGTTTTGGCTCCCACAAGTTATAAAGGGTTGTTTAAATAGCTCTTTTTAAACTAGTTATTTAAACTAAGAACACCATGTCTGAACAGGAGATTAAGATATACACTGGCTATGTGTTTCAGCACTTTTTAAAGAACCCCCACAAGCTATGCACATTAGAATTAAACAGACACAATTAGGAATGACGGCCCTTTCTCCTGCATGCAATTTCACTCATTTTTAGAGCTGAACTCAGACAAAATCTGATGTGTGGATCTGAAATATTCAGACATGTTATTTTATCCTAAATAATGGAAAAGGACTGGAAAGGACTGTCTCGAGACCTCTTGTTGTAATAGATGGAAGCAAATCTAGAGAGGCAACTTCTCTTTATAAGGTATTGATGGAAATGAGAGGTAGGTTCTGTAAAATGGGCTATGTACTCGACACTATGTGAGAATCTAAATAGATGCCAGCTTAACCTGGAATTCTGGATATCTTGTTAGTCACCGTTCATGATTAGAGGACAGAAATCTTGATTGACTTGATGAATGTGTCTTGATGATTCATGGGTATTTTTGTAAAAATCTATCCAAATTTCACACACGTATTTACAACTTTGGCTTTCTGCAGATTTCTTCCAGCTTATCCAAGTCCAAAGGGGTTGATGCTTGTGCAAGAAAAAGCCCAGTTTAAGCTATGCTGTTTTACGCTGGCTCATAGGGTAGTGCCAGCCTATTCCACAAATATGAAAACATCTTGCAGAAAAAAAAAGCTCAGACTAGTGTACTGAATGTATTCCTTGGTAGGATCTCCAGTGTAGCAAGTATAGACAGCTTGCTCTTCAGTGAACAAATTACCATCTTGATTAGCTTTTACAAACATTCATCTTTTGCTGCCCCAAACATTTGAATGAGACTAGGCAACCCTTTCATCTAAATGAGTTGCTGTTGCACGGTGTACCATTAGCTTATATAAACCTGCTGCTGTAAGCATCCATTACCACAGCCTGGTAGTGACATATTGATTTTCAAGCTGGAAATACTTCCCTTGAGACTAGAGAGCATATGGCTGTTTGTTAGACCTGCTGGGTAAAACATGTTGATGGCTAAAAGGAAAAATATGGAAAAAATAGGTGTGAGTCTTTGTGATTTTTTTAAATCATTACAATTCTTAAAATAATAATAATTCGGCCTTAGTAACTGCCTTTTTTTCCGACCAAATGACTTTCAGACTGGGTCTTCTGCTGTCTTTGTTACACAGGTAGAAATTCATGAGCACTGGAGTTACAATCAATAGCGATATCAAGTTGAAACTATTAGATTTTGAGCTAAAATGAAGTATTGAAAGGCAGCACCAGGGACTATTGGTATATATGTGACTGAGATTGTATTTAAACACCTGTTGTACAGAGCCTGACCAGACAGCCATACAATCTGTAGGAATCTTTTGGAGAAATGCTTAATGGGCTTTATGTTAGAACAGAAAGAAAGCTGGTTTGGTTCATACCAAAGGCCTACACAGTGTCTACCCCAAATTAGCTATCGGGACAGAATATAATGGAAATTATTTTTCAGATGAGACTCCATCTTTTCCCAATAAAATTCCTCCAGACATGTATAGGTCAGTATTTGATGTATCTAAATTTCTAAGTTAAGCAGTATAACAAGTCAGATTTATTGAAACTTTTTAGTCTGGATATGTAAAATAAATTATGTTAAGTGGCAGAGTTAAACATTTCAAAGAACTCCCTCCCTGAATACACTCATAAACTTTGCTCTATGCTGAACAGTAAGTGGTGTCCTGTTCATGGCAGATATCCAAAATATATAAAGAAAGTAAAAACTTAAAAGAATTAGATGAATGCTCAAGAAACAATATTTACAAATTGTAGCCTACAGGCAAAGGTTTCATCATTCGAGCTGCCAAGTCATGCACTGGCTCCAGGGATGCAAGCTCCAGCTTTCTCAGCTATGAGAGTACTGGAGCTTTACTATACAGTGAAAACAGTGCTCGCTACAGAGTTCAAAGCACTTCGGGCAACTTTAAAATCAATACAAATAAAGAAAGCAAAAATATAGTTATCAGGCAGAAAATGTGAAGAGCCTTTTCCTATATGGAACACATCCATGGACTATGCTGTAATCTGTAGTGGTTAAAGTGCCACACAGTCCCAGCTCGGAAGATCACATGATCAGAAAAACATTTAGAATTTATTAAGTAGTTTTGTTTTAGTAATGATTAAGGACAACTAAATGGGTGAAGTGACTCCTGAAGGCAACACGAGCTTACATATGACCACTGTAGGGAAGTGTTTCTTTTTCCGTCCCTCAATTTAGATTTGCAGCACGGGAGATTCTCGCAGTAAACTGCTTTGCTTCCATACTCATCTTTTCTGCAGGAATTAGCCTAGTAGCAGCCTGGACCGGCTGCAGGCCAATCTGGTCCCACGAATGCTTTTAATATTTAGACTGAAAACCATTTTTAGCCAAGGACTCCCCCCAATCTTTTATTTGTCTGTTCTAGACAAAGACCTGCTTATACTGGAAAACAGAATAAATTAACAAAAGAAAAACTGCAGTCATTTATGTTTTAGACAGCCAAATATTAGCTACAAAATAAATATATATATATTGGATGTAGGTTTGTAAGAGTGGACAGATCACAAATCACTGCTCTAAGATGCTTTAGAAGTTCTGCTCCAGGCAGTGTATGTTACCAGTCTTCAAAAAGTTGCAGAAGCAAAATATTGCATTACATTGTTTTAGTGATTTTAGTGGTTTAATGATTTCTGAGCTTCCACTTCACCGGCACAGAGAAGTGAAGGCAACAAAAGAAGTGCCCAGTACTAGAGGGTAGGCACAAAGGTGGGAGGCAGAGCAGGAACACGTACAGTGACAGAGCAGCACACACCGAGCCCTTCGCAGGTGCCGAAGTGCATGGGAGGAGAGGCAAAAACCTGTTGTGGGAAGACAGCGGGCACTATATTGTTCCTTGCAATCCTCTCCCCACCATAAATCTTTTAAAAATGCTCCTGTAATACCAAATCATGAGACAACTATATTTCTGGACTGTTACATGAATGCTAAATCCCCTGAGAAGCAAATGAGTCCCCCGTGGGAAATACTTACGAGCATTATAGAAGGAAAAGAGCGAACACTTGAAGCAACAGGAAATTTTTATTCATCCTGAACATGATTTAATGGATGCAGTTCTTCCTTCCTTGGAAGACAATAAGTGGCCTACTGAGGTTAACTAAGTTAGACTCCATGACAGACTAAACAAAGCTTTTCATTACTCCTTTTCTGGGAAAGAAAAAAAAAATATTCTTTCCCACTTTAATTCAGCTCAGCGCTTTCCTGGCTGGTCTGCTCTTTCTGAAGCAGAGTCCACTTCTGCCTTCCTCCCGCCATCACTTCCCACTCTTCTTCTCCATCGTCCTCTCCTCCCCTTGCCGCCACCGCCAAGCACAGCCTGCCACTGCAGCACACTCACCCGTGCTGCTAAATGCTCCCTCAGCCCACGTTGTTCTATGACATATCACAAGCCTCTAATCCTTGGAAAAATTATATTCTTAAAAGCTCTCCCTTGTTAAAAAGTGGCAAATGTATTTTAATCATTGTTAACAAATGGTGAGAGTTTCGAATGAGCAGAAGTAATTTCTGGATGTGAGGCAACTGAGTCAAACTAACCTTCAGCTGTAAGCTTGATCCACTTGATTCAGTTAAGGGCTGTCAAACAAGGCTTTATTAATGCTGTCAGAGCAGTGGGTTAGAAAGCAAGCACTCTAGTGCTCACTGCCTCCTGAACTTTTCCTAACTACTTCTGACACATCTTTAACTGTAAAGTTCAGAGACTTCCAAAAATACACCGCGTGAGACGCAGCTGCCCGCTGGCAGTGGCATCTCCGGCCGGGAAGGCTGCCTCGTGCTGCGCCCTGGGCACGGGGGGACGGCCGTGACCCCAGACGGGCTCGCGGGGCAGCTCTGTCATCTGGGCAAAAAGCCAGGAGAGCTCAGCCCTGGCACAGACAGCGACACGGCAGAGCAGCGCCGGGATTCCTGCCCCGCTGCGGCAGCCAGAGGGATGCCGGGCTGCTCCCATGGGGATGCGGAGGGTGGGCCGGGACGGACAGATTTACCGCGATGCTCACTGCCCCAGTAAAATCAAATTCTCTCTTCAAACATGGGTGTGTGTGAAGTGTGAGAAACAAAGGCTCAAACCAGCCTCGGGAAGAATGATTGCTACAGCTGCTGTAGCGTTATTAGACAAAACTCTGTATTTAATTTTGGAAAGTAATAATGGAGAGGCAGGAGAGAAAATGACATAAAATGCAGCAGTAGATTAGAATGATTGATTTCCCCTATGTTATTTTCAGTTCTGATGTCTAATCCACGCTATAACATGGTAGTAGAGTCTCATTTTCCTACAAATCTTACAGATCTTGATGCCATTTCTGTAGCTTACATAGAAGCTCTCCCACGTAGAGCCTCCTGATATGCTGAACATTGCAAAATGTTCTCAATCCAGGTTTTTTGGCTTTTATGCAAAAACTCTTCATAGCAGGTAATGAAAAACCTCTTTAAAATCCAGGGGCAAATTCTAATTATTCCAATGAAAATATAGCATTTCAGATTTCATTTAATACTTGTTCTAATGCTTCTTCCAATTTTTTTCGTACCTTCAGGGAAGTGATAAAGCTAATGGGCTTTAAAAGAACAGCCTACATTCATTTACTCTACTTAAAGAACAGCAGCATCAAATTAATTAAACATAATTAATTAAACACCATTCCCTGCTGCCTACCTAAACACTTCTGCACTTTAAACCTGCCTGCTGCATGGCACGCAGACATTTAACCTTAAAGAAAGCAAACGAACAAACCAGAAATTCCTCTTAGTTTGCATATACCATATAACCGATTTTATAATCCTTTGAAACCTAGGCAAGCTAAAACTGCCTTCAGGCATCTTATGCACCTAAAATGAAAAAAACAACAACCAACCATATAAGTCTAATTTATTTTGTTAGTTTGATTTACCTGGGTCCTATTTTGCAAGGATACATTTGCTAGAAAAAAGTATCTTAAGCATTAGAGAAAACACAAGCTTTTCCTGAGCATCATGGTGAGTCTTTCTTGGTTTCTACTGTTCCTTAACAAAAGCCCATTCACTCCCCACAAGCGCTTGTTTCTCTTTACCCCTGTAAACTCCAGCTCAAAGAACTGATGGATCAGTTAAACCTTTTCTTAAGAGTGCAAGTTCCTAAGCAGTGCAACTTATTTTTTATTACATAGTAAAGAACAGTCATAAGGAGATGATTTTACATGTGGAGAGGATGAATAAATGTGGAGGCTGCTTTCTGCAGAGTATGCCTTGATGCTGTAAGAGGGGCCAAGGAAACAGCAGATTCCTAAATTGTGTAATAAGGGGCACTGGCACCGGTGACAATTGTCTGAGTAAACACCATTACCCCGAGCCCCAGGCCCACACCAAACTTCATGTCACTAAATGTCCTTGTTGCTTGAGCACGAGGCTGTTCAGAGCACCAGTCTGTAGGGCCAAGTCAAGCCCCTGCTTTTGAAGGAAGCCCTCAGGAGGACATACCCATACACACGAGGAATATACAGAGAAAGGATTCAGAGTTGGCAGGAAGTCTATGTTACGAACAAATCTGCTAAAATCTGCTTTCACTGGAATATTCCAACACTAGTAACAATACTGACAGTATCCCAGAGTGAGAAACACGTAACTAGCTCCTACAACATGAGGTCCCTATTCCAGTGTGGTAGCACTGTATCTGGACCCCTCTGCTTCCTGTCTGCACACACCAAGCACAGCAGAAGGCCTTGACACCTAAAAGCAGAGTCATGAAGTGCTGTGGGGAGAAGCAGGGAGACAAATCCCTGAGATGAAAGCAGCCTAATGCAGCATCGATGCCTGCTCTTACCAGCAACCCAACTTAGTAAGGGTCTCCCCCATTACACCTGCCGAGGTAATCCTGTCTCGGGCATCAGTAAGGAAATTACTCGAGTGACCTTCAGGTACAGTCAGGTATCATTTCCTTTTGTAGGTAAAACCTGAGATTTCCATCTCCAGTCAAAGTGAATGGCGAACACTAGGATGAATTAGTCTGAAAACCTCTGGAACAACATACCCTTTAATTCACGCTTCTGTCGTTACTGCACATGTGGTCCTTAGAGGGCAAGAATAGACATGTGCCTGAATATATTAAAAAGCTGAGAGAGCCACCTTATGCATTTGTACAGCTGGTGAGCCAATGGCAAAATGACAAGCTTCAGGAAACAGCGTGCACATAAGCATGTAAATAGAGTTGTCCAAAGTCTTGGCTCTATTACTTCACTATTCCTGTGCCACTGGTGATATGTTAGGATACCTGTGGACTTGGCTCACTGTATTTTTACTATTTCAAATCTAATAGCTTAATTCACAATTAGGAAGCCGATGCATATTCGCCAACTTCAAGGGAGTCAGTCTGGATTTGCACGCATTAAATTACCTTTAAAACAACAGAAGCGTATGCACCTGCAAGAAATAAAAAATGCACTGAATGGTGTTTAGCATTACTTTGAACCCTACCTGGAGGAATCCCATCACAGCACAGCCCTTTACCACCCTGAAGTTATACATGGAATAGTGAACACCCTTGCCAAGCTCTTCAGTATTAGTAATGTGAAGGAAAACCGGCACGAGTTTGGAATGTTGTAAGTATTCAAGAGACTGAAGAGATCAAATTATGAAGGAAGATCAAGAAAATATGAACAAACAAACAAACCAAAGCACGGTCAGCATGGCCAAAGAACAATTGTAAAGCAACATAACAACAGTTCTGTGTGAGTGCTCTGTGCTCACACGGGATAGGATTAGGATGGTGCACAAAAGTATAATTCACTGTTACAAAGAGTTACAAAATAGAAAACAAAGGCTCATAGTTAGAAAATAATTCTTCTTCCTGAAATAACAGCTCAGAAAAAAGTTTCTGTGCTTAGGACATTCATTACTGAACAAGAGAAAGCACTACAAAAATGTGCTGGGGCAAACACATTTTGACTAAAACAAAGTGGATTAGAGGAGTTAAAGATTTCTAATATCTCAGATTTTCGAGATTTGTACATTTACAGACAAGACTCTTCATTAAGACTGGATTTAAATATTGATTTGGTCTATTTCTTAAGGCAGAGGCCTCACGACAACATTTCGTGCCTATGTGTATGTGTGTGCACATGTAGACAAAGGGACAGAGAAGTGTGAGTACATGTGTACATACTAGGAGACAAGGGATATTTAGATATCTTTCTTACCTGAGGCAAAAATTATAAAGTGTTCTGAATTCACAAGTATCTTGAATAGATATCTATCCTGTTGCTTGAGGGAATGAGACATAAAAGCTCCAAGAAACAAGCAAAGTTAATGAAACCGTGCCAAATTTTCTGCTGGCATAATTTCATTAGAGGTAAATGCAGCTGCCCCCACATACATAGCTGAGAAGGCTACTTGAATGATGAAGAGAGGAGAGGGAGTCAGCTTAAATGTGTGGTTTCAAATTGTATTATTCACTGTCAGCAGAAATTGTAATTGCAACATAGGGCAATTTTTATTAATTACGCACTTCAGAATTAGCTTGTAAGTATGTATTGCTCTGCAATTCACAGGTTTTGAGTCAGTATCTTCAGGATTATTCTGATACATGTATTGACTACAAAGTATGCCTTATAGCAAATAAATGTACTATTTTCAACCTGACTCCTGTTTTATCTCTTTTTTTTTTCTTTTATTCTGTAAAAATAATTTATAAAACAACTAAGTTCACAGTCTTCATCACTTTATAGTTGCTTTCATTGCAGTAGTTTCCTTCAAGTCATAAAGTAAATTATTCTTAGAAAGCACCAAACAACCAATTTTAATGAACCTTATCAAAGTTTTAAAGGAGATATTCACCGGGGCTTAAATCCATTCCAGAACACAGGCACCTCTGTATGTCTGTAGTCAGCATTTGGGGATCACTAGCGTATAGAAATGACAGATTCCATCACTCATAACAGCAAGAACTTAAAACTGCCAAGCACAGGAGTATCTTAAGGTGACGTACACAAAATTAACTCAGTTCTGGCATCTGTAAGCCAGCCTAAAGTCAGGCCAAAGTGGTAGCAGCCTTTCAAAACTAGATGTATCACTACAACCAGCCTTGGAGATGCGACCCAACAGTTAATCTCTGGGGCCTAATCTGTGCAGAAGACAGCCAAAGAGAAGCTTTTGGGGCCAGATAGCTGATGACCCTCTTCAGCGGGCTTCAGGAATCATCTGGTGGATGTGAAGAATGGAACAGTGGCTGGCCACAGCTCCGGTCTTCCACCGTCCCAAAGGCTGCTCCTAATGGACAGTTTCTCTGTCTTACAGAGCTACTAGTTAGTATAAAATAAAGTTGTAATTATGAAAACAAGAAAATGCAGCTAGGACTCAAATCTAATCTACTGCTCTTTATGCTTCTCAGTCTAGTTCAGTTCATTCTACATTATTTCTTGCGTATAGGGGCAGACTTCAAAGAGAGGAGTGAAAAGTACACTTCATTGATTACCTTACCTTATGCCTCCTACTTACAACTGTTATTTAGGACACACAGGCTGGAATTGGAACTTCTGCCTCTTTGCTTCCAAATTAAGATGGAAATTAAAACTTTTTTTTTCTCACCTTATTATATATGATGCAGAAAAGGAAGTAATCTCTGCTCAGTTCTTTAAATGTAAGCTATGCAAACATTTCTCTTCAGGCAATGACCCTTTGTGTGGATTCCAGGCTGACGGAGGTACCTCCCTGCAGACCTGAATAAGACAACTAAATACCAAGATTTGTGTCCTCAAAGATTCTCCTCTAGCTACTTCCAGGTAATGTTTACAGAAGCATGATAATTTTTGTCAGCATTTGTTTATTTGACAGGGCTGCTTCAGCTCCCAATCTGAGGTGCCTAACTCTCCCCATGGGCTCAAGAGCGAGCACAGACACCTAACACAGGCTTTAAATACCATCCAGGAGCCAGGCACATAATATTTTTGCCAGACATTTCAGCACGTTATTCCTTTGTTGTATTGGCCCTCACTTTGTAATATTGTGCATTCCAGCATATAACACACAGCAAGTAGCATCACTCATTGGTAAATTGTCTGTTGAAGCTCATCCAATGTAAGTTCATAAAAAGTTTTCAGGTATTAACATCAGAGACCTTTGTACACAACTGTGCCACTTCATGTTAGCCATTATACAGTTTGCTAGTGGAGTAAGAACAACTTAAGTTCTCAAATCACAGCTTATCAGTTGCCACAGGTATTTGTCACTGAGCTGCAATGTTCCATCCTTTATCCTAGAGCTAGCAAGGCCTGGGACAGTGTGTAACTATGAGATGCTCGGGTGAGAATTTAATGTTGCTACAGAAAGCTAATCCAATCTATCCAGGCATAAAATGCATCCATTCTTGTTGCTTTTAAGCTGAGCTACTAGTGCACCTACCTAAGAATACTCTGAACACATATTCTTGTTCCAGTTCTTATTTCTTGCTCCAAGGTGAATACTTTATAGGCATAATTTTGTTTATTTAATGAGAGATATGTGTGCTTCCACTGGGTGCTTAAACGCATTAAAAAGCCATGGTATGTGGCTACCAGGTTTATATGGTATGTAAACCAGACTGTGAAAAGTGACTATATTCCTACCCAATGGTTAAAGGCACAAAAGGACCATTGGAACCTCACTCTAGCCTTTTTTTTCAGATATAGTAAAACAAACCCTAATTCTTTATTTGTCAAATTACTATCTGTTACAGTTTGAGCTTTCCTTAAGCTTTACCCTCCTAATGAAGTTTAATCTGCCTCTGGCTTGAAGCAAAAGAGCATTGTGCGTTCGTGTGTAGGCAGTGTGAATGTGGTTTCACAGAAAAGGAAGTCTCTGAATGTTAGGGGCTAAAATCAATGGAAAATGGAAGCCAGCCTATTGCCCTTGTTTTTCCAGCTGTCAAATTTTACTCTAATAAAGTATATAGTATTTCTTTACAACCCTATTACTTTTTCCTAAGCAAATTGACAATACCATTCACTGTTCTGAATGCAATCTCCATAATTTATGCTATTCTTCTGTGAGAAATACTCTGAACACTTGTGTGTAGAAAAAGAAACCTTTCAGCAATGTGTTCAGAGGCCCAAACATCTCTTCTAGATAGAGAAGGGAGCAAATGTGAATTAAATCGGAGGAGACAGCAAGTGTGAAGAATTGTCAGAGCAACACACATTTTAGCCTGGTAAAATATTATGCAGTCTCTTAAGAACCTTAGAAATAAATAACAACATATTTTATAGAAAGACATTAAAGAGATCAGCTCTACGAAATCCTTCTATAATTATACTATTTGAAAGGCAGCCAAATTGGGGATGGGGGAAAGGTGCAGAAAGCAGGAACTCCTTCTTCGCTATGTGAGATAACCTATGATTTCACATAGGATCTTCATCTGTTAAACTTGTATCTACACAGTGGATCATCAGCTTTCTGACCCATGGTTTTATAATGTGTGAAAATTTCTCGAATGTGTTTCACTGTTTAAGATTCAGCAGGTCTAGCTATTAACAGGAGTCAACATCAGAGTAGGAAGGAAAACTTTGCAGCTATAGAAAATCAAATTTATATTTGTACAGAATACAATTGCCCCCTTAGTATTTATATGGTCCTCGTAACTCATGTGTTTGCAAGTCTCAGGGTCACTAATAAATTTTATTTTTCCAACGCCCCTGTGAGTAAAGAGGCAGCATTAGCAGAAATGGCCAAGTAGGTACTAGCCGTATTAAAAAGTTCATAAACATTCCTAGGTATCTCATGTTTCTTGTGAAACCTTGTTGAGATTGTTTTCATTAAAGACACTCTGTAGCTGAGCATTTTGCTCTTCTTTTCATTTTGAAAGATCTTTGTTTGATTTTGACTCTGCATAATCAAACTCAAACTGGTAAGGCTGGCATTTGGATTTTACTTTTTGCTGGGAGAAATGATCCTACTCTCAGTCTGTTTCAGAAGAATATTATTATTATTATCATAATGGAAAAAAAAAAGGCAGCTTTAATCAGTTAGGTATGAGACACTTAATTGACTGCGGGAAAGACAGTAATGAATTATTGCTTCCCATCCACCCCCATATTATTCCGACTAACACAAGCGTTAGCACTACTCTGCTGAAAAAGCGAATATTTTGCTTTTGATTTGACCTTCTCTTCTGAACTGTAGCGTAACATTCCCTCAATTAGGAAAATTAAATATTCTCAAATGTGAAAATATTAACTAACTGTATGAGACAGCAGAACTACAGAGAAGTTCTGTTTCTTTAAACTTTGTCTGAACTTGTAAATTACTGATTTCTTTTTGTAGTAGTTACTTGACATGCCTCATTTCACTTGCTGCCAGTTGTCATAAGACAGCAAGTACACAGGTTTTTTTCATTCTGCTCCCACCAGACAAACCTCAACAAAAAGCTTGGGTACAGTCGTGTGGGGTAGTGGCTAAAGAGAAAAGAAGGAAAAAACAAACGTGCAAACCAACTCTGTCTCTATAAATAATACAAAGCAGCAATTACTGTTGCAGGCAGTGAAGAAGGGACAGCAGCAAACGTGTACCCTTTTCACCATTGCCAAGGGAGAAGCCAGGCCTGTCCTGAGATGTGTTAAGTGCCACCCTGTTAATGCCTCCCCATTTCCACAGACTTCGAAACCTCTGAACTGGATAAACGCTTCATGCTGAAGTTGGGACGTAAGAAATAATTGTAAAAAAATGTAAAAACAGATAAACTCATTCTAATATCTTTTTGTTCTCATTCTAACTTTCATTAAGAAGTTGAATACCGTCCTAGTGAAAAAAAATCATCGAACACTGTCATGTTATCACTGTGTTCATAGCTACACACCTTCTTTATGGCGGAGAGTGATTAAATGTAGATTTCTCATTGAAATACTGAAACCATTGGAAAATATGATCATGATCCAAAGCTCGGTAACATCAGTGGACTTCAGAAGGATTTGTTTTATTCTGCTTTCTTTTTCTCCAGAAAATGAAATGTCTTTTTAGTTGTTGTTTACTTTTGTTTTGCCAAAACCAAATGGAAACATGTAAGGCAGAGAAAGACTACTGCAGTGCAAGCTATATGCTGTGGATAAACCTCTGCAGACCATTTTAAAATTAAAATGCATCTACTGAAAGTGTATGGAGACACAGACATAAATACGTTTGGGTTTTTTTTTATTTTGTACCATAAGTTTTTGTAACACAAAGTTCTGTAACATGACCCTACTCTAATTTGTGTGTAACATCCATAAAATTGAACTCAGAATGAAAGCTGGAAGAAATAGCCTTTCCATGTCCTTTCTCTCCTTAAGAGTTTCCTTTGTTTTTGACATTTTGCTTGCTTCTTTCTGAGGTCCCATTCTATCTAGCCTGCCCTGGTTACGCTGGGGCAGTGGTTTGCAGTTGTTGCAACACTGACTTAACAGAAAAGAAAAAAAAAGTCATCATAAAAAAACATGCAAGACTTATTCTTGCATTCTGGATCACCATTGCACGCTGTTATCTAGCCAAAACCACACTGAGAGACTATGCCCTCCTCCCTGTGCTAGGGCAGAATTCCTGTCGGATAAGATATGTACATGGAAGCAAAAATTCTTAATTCTGTAACACCATTTACAGAGCCACACTAAATCTGTTATCCCCTTTACCTTGCTTTCAGCCTCTTTTTTCACATGCAGGAGGAGACAAGGCAAAGAAGGTGTGGCAGCTGGGCAAACAGAGGCGGCATATTTTGCTATGAACTGTGACCCCCAAATCCTAAGCAATATTTGTGGAAAAGAACAATTGCTTTATCCAAGAACACTCGTGTTGGTATTTTCTATCAATAAAGAAATCATCAAAGGATTTTTTCCTCACTTAATTTAGAAGGAAAATAGTTTTATTTGTTCTTCAAAAAATATCTTCATCTCGTCTAGTCTTCTTTATCATTGGCATTTATTATAGTAGATAACGGCTGCTGAGAGCCTTCAATCATAGAGCTTTTGAAGGCTGATGGAAGCATCAAGCTAATATTTTCAATGGCTCTGGGATCTGAACCCATATCCTCAGGATTAAGGCAGATCAAATGAAAATTAATACCTCTTTACAGATGAAATCCACCTATCCTTTACCACACAGAGAAGGAATTTTTCTGCACAAAGTAGAGTCTAAACAAGTGAATTGAGATCTTTTTTATTTTATTATTTATACACAAGCTATTTTGCTCCTATTTCAGTATCACCAAAATTCACAGAATTCTTTAGGTTTCCCTGGTGACAAGAATACCCAAAATGTAAATTAACAGGGAACTGGTAATGGATACACAGGCTTTTCCTTTTAATCTGCTTATGTGAATTGAGTTATGGGCATGAATCAAAAGGTATCCTCAGAAAGTTACAGAGAAACTTCTCTAAAAATGGCTGGTGGGTGATTTGCTCGAAATACCATGACATCCAACCTCGGGAAACACCCAACTATTGCCGTGGGACAAAACACTCACATTTGTTCACATTCTCTGAAAAAATCCTCAATAGTTGACTCTAACTCCACTGGAGCCAACAAAATCCTCCTTTTTGTTCCTCAGCTGGAGACTGAAACAACTTAATAGTCATTAAGTATATAGACAGATACGCAGTCCTGATCCTGGTCTTACCCGATTTTGAAGCGGCTGAATGATGAAGCTGAACTACTGTAATACAAACCGAGTCAGACTTTGTTCATATCATGTGCCCGGAGAGGGGTGAAGAGATGGTGAGCAGTTACTGAAGTGAGCAGCTCACCCTTAGAATGGAAGAATCACTTTCCATGACCAAAAATAAGCCAAAGAACAAATAAAGTTTCTGGAGCACATGGCATACATGGAAAGATGAGAGAACTGAGTTTGTTCACTTTTAAGAAGGAAAAGAGGAAATCCTATTGCTGTGTACAATGACCTACTGGGAGGCTACTGGAACATTGACCTTAAAGGGTGGGATTTCCATCCTTGGAGCTATTCAAGACTGAAGTGGACATATTCCAGAGCAACCTGATCTAATCAGGCCTGCTCTGAGCAGGAGGTTGGCTGGAGGTCCCTTCCAACCCACATGATTCTGTGATTCTATGAAAGACAGGAAAAATAAAGTGGGTTTGTTAAATAATGTCAGTAAAAGACCATCACAGCTTTCCAGAGAGATTAAGGCAGGTTTCCCTAAGGAAGTCTCTACAGCCTAACAATCAATATACTTTGAATGACTTTTTCAAATACTCAAAATAATATAGCATCAATCACATGACTGACAGGAATAAGCTCAGAAGCACATATCAGATTACTAGATTTTTGTATGCTGGTTGTGCATGCATGCATATGTGCACTCAGCACTGAAAAGAAACAAATACCATAGCCTGGGCAAATTTAGGATGATATGCATATGAAACAGGATGTGGCCAGGTAGTTTAGAATTTTTACTCCGGACTTTGCCATTTTAATACCATTTTTGCAACCTTTCTTTGCTATACATCTGCCATACGTCAGATAACATAAAATTTGCCCAGAAGTAGACACATATACCCCCACAAACACAGTATGTACTGTAGAAGTTGGCTTTATCTGTTCTATGTAACATTATACACATGTACAGATACAAACTTTGAAAATAAACTAGAACCAGATGTCACCATAAGTAAAGATCTAACATCTGTTCTGAAACCAAAGACATACTGTGAAATTTGGTCAGAAATGTCACTTACTTAATTTAACCGTAATTTTAATCTGGTATTAAATGAGTTCAATGGAGATTTAAAAATAAATAAATAAATAAATTCTGTACTTGTAAATTTCATTACATTCTGCACATTCTACCATAAAGTATAGTGATTTACTCATATTAGGATTGAACTCAGTTAACAACAAGACAGCAATCTATTTTTCTTAAACAAGAGAACAAAGGAGGTTATGTACAGAACATACAGGTAGAATCATCTGACATTGCTTTCATATCATTTCATGTAAGGCGGCATATCTAGGATTTCTGCCATTCCTTAGAAGAGGAATTTTTATATATTACTGTGCAGCTACAAGCAGATCTATGTTTTTCCCCTTCCACACCAGGGAAATCTATTGCATTAAGCTGTAAGAAAACCATTTACCCAACGTGCAAGATTTCAGACTTGGAAATCCACACTTTAGACATGATAATTTGCAGAAGGCTTCTAAATAAAAATTCCTGATGTTGAGTGTTTATAGCTTCCATTTGTGGACACAGGCTGCCAGGTCGTTCAGGTCAGATTTCTGACCTTTTTGAGAAAAGCTAACTTTCTTCTTCAGAACTGCTTTAGTAGATAAGCTGTGCTAGAAACACTGCCAAAATAGATACCAATGTCTTAATGCTCACGCCTGCTGATCACTGATAAAAATCACAAAACCACAAAGCACACAGGCTGGAAAGAACACCTGAAGGTTATGTGGGCCAAAACGCTGCTCAAAACAGGGCTAGCTATTGAAGTGAGATGGGGTTGCACAGGATTGCATCTAGCTGAGTTTTGAATACCTGGAATGATGGAGAGTCCATAACCTGCTTGGACAACCTGCTTCAATGTCCAACCATGCTCATGGTGGGAGACAAAGAAAAAAAAAAAAAAAAAGAAGGAAGTCCTACTGTCTAAACAGAATTTCTTTTGCTAAAACTTGTGCCTTTTGCCTCTTGTCCTGCATACCTCTGCGGAAGAGTGTGGCTCTGTCCTCTCTATAATCTCCCCATCAGACAGTTGAAGACAGCCATGAGATGCCCCTTAGCCTTCTCTTCTCCAGGCTGAAGAAACTCAGCTGTCTCAGCCTCTCCTTGTCCGCCACGTGCTCCAGCACCCGTAACAGCTCAGTGGTCCCTCACTGGGCTGCTTCTATTTTGCCAGTACCTCTTATGCTGGGAGGGCCCCAAACTGGACACAAC
>NW_009260669.1:808241-820786 GCF_000687185.1 Egretta garzetta
GATTGCAGAAAACTTTAACATATAAATGGCACAGTAGGTCAGAACCACACTTAATTCCTATTTTGCCTTCTAACTGAGCCCTTTACACACATATACTTTCATCACCATGAGAAGATCTGGTATCAGATCTGAAGTCAGATTCAAAGGAGCTGGAAATTCTCTCTAGAGCAGATATTATGGCTGAATGTTCTCATACAACGTGATCTGGGGTGGAGTAAATACATCCCAACTTCTTGTGCCTGTAAGTAATCTCCACAAGACGCTTTCACTTCTTGGCGACTGTTGTGCCACCCCCTCATCTCCACAGAGAAATAGTTGCTTTCTTGAAAGGGCCTTTTAGAGGAGAAAAAGTCCCACAGTCTGCTACTTCTCTTTTACACATTTCCACATAGGACTTATCAACCAAGAATTAGACCCACTTTGAACAAAACTCATTTGCAGCTGCTCAGCAAACAGGTTGGGGCTATCACAGACACAGAGCAGGAAAAATAAGCAGAGGGAACAGTAAACAGTTAGTGGCCACCTTGTTTATTCAGAGTGCTGTGGTTTATTGATGTTACACACAATCTCAAGTTTAGCTGATCTTAGATGTTCGATGTTTTCTCTCACATCCAACCTGATCTGAAAAGGAGTTTTCTCCATCTGGCTAGGGAAGACTTCAACAGCCCTAAGCAATCCAATAACCCCTCCCAATGCCATTGTCCCCTCATGTGTAGAAAGAGAATAACCTTAAAGCAAAGGTCCTTCACAGTCACCACACAGAGTGAAAAGAAATAACTCAGCTGCTTGCCTGTTGGACAAGCCCATGCAGACTTCTTTCACCTCTTTAAGGACAAGGTAAGAGAGGAACTGAGTATACAAGGAGAATGACAGGCTGCCTCATAACCAGAATTCAATGCCTGACTCCAACACTTATAGCAATACCGGTATCAAAATGCCAATACCAATAAAGACACAGTCAGAAGAACAAATATAGTAATAATAAGGGAGAGCGTTCTCATCACTATACTGCAGCGCTGGATGTATCTGGAAGGCTCTTATGAGGGAAAGTTCTTTGGCAATGGCACCCTGAGAATCTGGAATGAAATGCATCTTTTTTTGAAATAGCAAATGGAAATTAAGTCATCTGTGGCAATTCCTGTATCTGCAAACAAATCCAACTCAAGAAAGGTTGTGTTTAAAAAACCCCCCACATTAATTCTATTAGATCACCACCCCCCAGACACATCTATGTAAATTACCACAGTAGGTATGAAACCTGCCCCAGTATTGATTCAGCTGGCACAACCTTACTCTATAAAACCCTCTTCAGAGCTCCTGCATCAGGGTGGTCTGCTCTCCCCAGCTGCCGGGGACATGCTGAATTCCTGTGCTTGCCCCTCTCCCCCAGTGCCTGCTTTTATTGAAGTGGACACAGCAGCAGCTTTAACTAACCCAGTCACGTATAAACACACAAATGCATCAAGACTCATGTTCTTTCTCCTCTGTAAGCACCATGCTAATGCTTCATGAACTCACTGCTCATTCTCGGGTTGCTGGAGCTGGAGGAAGATTTCATTGCCTAAGGAAGCACATACTGTCCAAGCAAAGTTGCTCCCATGTCTCGATGGAAAAGAGGGGACCAGATAAAACCTGTTGTTTGTTGGATCTGGCTGGTGGGCCAAACCATGCCTGCCAAGCTTGTAAGTCTTCTTGTTTCACTTTCTGAACAGTGTTAGTGCTGACAGTGGTATACCTGACCACATCTGAAAGTTCCAAATGATTTTTGCAATTTTATGCAGTTTTGACAGTTTATGAACAGACTTTCAGCTGCCTGTGTGAGCTTAAGAACACATTCACCTGATTTCATGAAACAGTACAGAAGGAACTTGAAGAAACATCCAATGAAATAAAAATCATGGGCATTTGATTCTTCTCCTACTCTGTTCTGAAAATTGTGTTTAAAAAAGTCTTACAAGTATCCATAAGAAAAACAAAGTTTCTACTGAAGAAACCAATGGCTGACACAATTCTCAATTTAAAGGGGCTTATCTAAAGCTATAAAGATGATAAGTTATTAAATCAGAGGTAATGGCTGTACAGGCATCTTCATTTTCATATTTTATAGCCATGTATGCACAGCTTTATTTCCCTAAAGCAAACCACAATAAAACACCTCATGAGTGCTTTAAACTCTTTTGTCTTTGCTGTAGGTTTGTCTGCTTTGGGAAAAAAAAATGATAGTGAATTATTTTCAACAGTGGCAGGAAGTGTGTTTTTAGCCGAATCAGCTTAAAAAATTCCAGCTGTGTTCACGTTGAAGCCATCGAAAAGTCTAAGCCTGGGATCAGCTCTCCATGCCAACTAAATCCTTTTCAGGTCTTAAAAAGTAAATTTTTGAAAAAATGCCAAGCCTGTCCTTGAAAATAACATCTTAATTGGTTGATATTAAAAAAACAGAAAGTGCCATTCTGAAGATGCAAGTGCTCACATTTTTGTGTACTAATTTGATACCATGCCTTGTAAGAGCACTCAACATATTAACACAGAGACTGTCTCAGAAAACTGCAACGACAGGCATGCAGGCTGGTTATTTCAGACAAGGAGGAATTTCTAAGGGCTGTAGAAACTCAATGTGTTACGAACTATCCTGTGCCATTGAAATGCACCAGAAGGGCCAAAGAAGTGTGTGGCAGTGCTTGCCCCAAGAAAAACACTGCGCTTCACTCCCTGGCTGGCTGTGGCTCAGCAGAGGATAAGGAAATTCCACTCCAGTTGTCTTCTGAGATCAGCAGTTGTTTTCAGGGAGCTTCTGTACCAGTTTTATGTTCACACCTAGTAAAATGTTTGGGATCAAAAATCAGAAAACACAGGCGTACGTACTGATGTATGCATGATACAGTGTTTTGAACACACATGCCTTTTTGCATTAAAATAAATTACTGCAGGATTATGACCACATCTATCCTACCATCTTTCCCTCTTTGTTTCCTGTTACACTACTAATTTTTGTGTGCATATATACCTTGATATTTATCCCCTCTTTCTGCTGTTCCAAACTTTGCATTCTTGGTCTGTTACATGAGAAGGAAAGAAAACGAACCTCGTCACTTCCAGCCATTGAACTGAATGAGCAGTCAGACACTTGCCTCACATATTTCCCTTATCCCTGTAAATCTAACTCTGCAGCTCCTTTAAGCTGGGAGACTGAGAGATATAGCCTGATTTATACAGATGTTAAAAGAAGCCAAATATTTCCCCAATTTAATTGATTCTGAGCTGACAGAAACTGATTTATTCTGCATAACTTGAAGCTTTTAAAAGCAAATGTATTTTTCATTAAGAACGGTAAAGGGAAATGGTATTAAGCAAAAGAGAAAAATCTAAGAAACCACAACAAATGATCAGAAAAACAGGTGACTGAGAAAGCCTATTACTCTCGGGGAAGGATTTACAAGACCTAGGTTTTTTCAGCTGCATTTTCAAAGCAATACAGGAACTATGAAATTGCAAAGGAAATACTAAGAGGAGACAATAGTTGAAACAATAGATAGTCCAAAGTGAATTTACTGTGTAACTCTAAAACAATGTCCTTTTTCTTCATTTCAGAAATCCAGTCTGACCCTCTTAATGGCTGAAAGTGATGCCTTTAATTGAAGAATTTGGCTTTAGCTTGATTTTGGGTTTGTTTTTTTTTTTTTAATAAAATTAACTGCCAAGAAACATTTTTTTTATATGAAGCAACTTGGCAATCCAGGGTGATTGTGATATCTCCTCATCCACATTCTAGGAGATAATTTTGGTGAGGCAATAATTTATCCCAGAGCAGAGAGTAAGATTAAGCAGAACAGTTCAAAAGTCTGGGTATTCATTCCAAACTATTTCTAAATGTTGCGTTGCATGAAATCATATTTGCATTTGAAATTTGTACTAGAAGTGACAACTTCTCATGCAAATAGGGTGTGTTTTAGATGAAGTATTTACTTACAGCCCCCAAATAAAAATAAGAAAAACAAAACCAAAACCATTCCTTCTTCCCCAGTATTACTGATGTCATTAAAAATGTCGTATCATACTCCTGAGATGGTGGCCAAATTAAGAATTAAGAGCTTGGCCCTGAAAGGTGCTCATAGACCAAACTCTAAGTTCGGGTTAATTTGAGGGCATTCACACACCAGGTCTGAAATTCACTTTCCTAACAGCACACAGAGTTCCTAGCTGATCCTGCATTTCTTGGCACTCCCTGATTCAACTCACTGGTGAAACGCTGTTCCAGAGACTTTTCTATCAAGATGGTTTGATGGGGGGCTTCAAAAAAAAGGGTTTTTTCAGGTAATGAAATAAAATACCATGGGCTACAGTTTGTTGTAGATAGGATGTAAGATGGTAGCAGGACATTTCTTCAAAATGTTGTCTCCTGTTTGTATCACTGCCTTGGAATATAAAATAATTATTTTAAGATCATTAGTTAAAAATATTTATACTGTGTTTCTGAAAATAATCTAGGTATAATGTGGGGTATTAGTTGTGGTAGCTGAAGAGCCTTTGTAGCACTCACTTTTGCATAACTGATTTGCTGGATAAGAGGAGCAGTTGGGAATAACCCAAATACTAGCTGCTGTACAAAGGGACAGGAAACATGACCTCCATCAACCTTATCCACAAAAGAAGCAAGAGAGTTTTCCTCGAGGAGAGATACTTACCCTTATATTCACAAGGATAAGAAGAAAACCTAAATTCTCTAAAGGGCATGATGGTACCAGCTCTGGAGTGGTTTCATGGGAGAGGCAAAGCTATCACTCCTTATCTTCCTTCGGCTGTGATACCACAGTCTCAGCTTCAGTAAACCAGTAAGCAGGAATTCTGTCTCCAGGAAGGAGCCGTATCAGCAGCAGCTGAAGTACGACGCAAATGCAACGGTACCAAGTTCACATTGAATAAGGATGGAGGTATGAAGGGAAGGGAGGAAGGGAGGAAGGACAGATGGTGTAAACCCTTCATTAATCACCACCGTTCACTTCATTACTAGAAACACACACTTATCTTGCTTTGCACACTTCACAGGAAGACAGAAGATCCAACATCACACTGATTCACGCAGGTAATGGAGTTTTTTTCACTCCTCAGTTGCATCCCTGAGACCCCAACTCTGTAATCAGATGAACAGGGGAAAACACACAGCCTTCTTTTAACCTGGTGCCTGCTGCAGCCATTGCCATCTGAATGTAAGATGAGAAGGCACACTGTGAATCAGCAAACTGTGTCCCTGTGACAAAGGCCTTCCCTGAGAAGGAGTGCCTAGTCTTTTTATTAAGGAGTATTATTGAGAACACTGAAAAGTCACAACTGAAAACAACAAAATACGCATGTTGAGGAAACAGATGGTTCAAATGACAGGGTAAGGTCTTGGTCTATGTATTTATTCATGGCAGGATCTCAGTCAACGCACTTCAATAAAATGAGTAATTATTGTGAGTCACGTCACTAATTACATCTGATACACTAAAAGGCTTGTGCAGCACCCCATATCAAAGTGTACTGTGAACTCATCCGTATGGAAATGGCTCACAGAGGAGCTCTTGTTACTGGTACTTGAACAGTCCTGAAAAAGATTGGGTATTAGAAATGTCTACGCCATTTTTCTCTCATTGCATTTTTTTAAACATAAAAGAAGATGTGTTGTATAAGAACGGCCGTATAGCTGCCTATGTAGGGACTTCAGCGTTAGCCTTGAACAGGCAACACAAGGGACAATTGTAATGAGAGCAGTGGAATTGGCCAAGATAAGCTGCTTTCTTCTATGTCAAGTAGAGCAAGCTAAGATGTGTTGAATCTGTCAAAATGTTCTAAGATAAAGTTTGACTTTTCCATACCAAAATAAAAAAAAAAAAAGGAGATGGTTCAGATACAGGTCAAATTGACTGAGTTGGCAAAGAGAAAGAGATTAAAGGAAGTAAGTCATCTCCTAGATAACAGACCTACTTTTTACCATGCAAGAAACACTCTTCTCAAACTTCGTAAAATTTGCATGAGTTCTGCATCCAAGAGTAAGATTAAATTTATAAGCTTTTCCTCTAAATTTGGGGCCTGATAATTAACTACCTTGAAGACCATGTACTTATTTGTGCTTTCCTATGAGGGTACCTCTTGTAGTAACTTCACAGAATAAATAAAGAACTGGACCACCTGTGACTTCAGCTTTATTGCAGAAGAGTTTTCATAACTGAAGTCACAGCACATGGCACACTCTAACTTTAAATACAGAAACAATACATGAAATTCTCCTCTTCCGTATACTCATATCAACAATAATGACAGTGAAGCCAAGTCAGTGACACTGCCACTGAACAAGAGTGAGTCTGAAAATAAGCAGATTCAATGTCACTTGTTAGGCAGGGCCTCTACCCATGGAACTCTAGAAAGAGTACTGAACTTTTTACATAATGCTTCCTTTAATATCTGTTTGGGGGGGGAGATTTATATTTAATTCATAGCCTATTCAAGTAATTAAATTTCTATACAAGTAAGATTTATTGCTTTGTCTCTGTTTATTTTAAAAACAGAGTGGGGGGGGAAGACAAAGCAAGAAAAAAATTCCATATACAGAGAAGATAAATTCTAAAAATAACCCCCAAATAATTTAATTTGTAAATTAGGTATTTGTCTTTAAGAACAACCAAAGTTGTCCATTCGACCAAATGTAGAAATACCAACTTTATTACTAATGATAAGAAAGAAATTTATTTTTAATTTACAGTATTCAAAAGTGAGTTGTTTTCAGATCTCCAGTGTGAGACAACTGAAGGGGAAGAATTTTCACATGGTTGGTGTTCAATACTTTATAAATTAGTATTATTTAAGATTCATGAAGCTGTGAAAGCCACAAATAAGTTGCTTTTGAGAAAATCTGACCCACAATTTTCTGAAAATTATGCAACTATATAAACACTCAAGAGATTTCTGTATGAGTTCTGCATATAAACAAAAATAAAACCATGGTTCTCTTTTCTCTCTCTTTTTCTTTTATATATATTTTTTCTTTTTTTTTTAAATGCTTTACCTCTACTTCATTTTGCAAGTAGCTTTCATTCCATGGACACCACCAAAGATCCAATCAACTATTTGAGCATAAACCGTTGCCTACTAGACTGTCATCAGCACAAAGTCCCCCAAATAATAAATGAACTTTTTATTAACTGTGGTAACATTAACATTACAATGAGGGATTGTTTAAAAACAAGTTGTACTGCTGTTGCTCAAGAGCTCAAAGAAAATGGTTCTCAGTTCCTTTATTTTTCCTTGAGGGTAACCACAGGGGTTGCATTAAATCTTTTAAAATATGTTGACAGTTGAATAAGTGCTGCTTTTGCTCCGGTGACATTTTATGCTTTTTAATTGTCATTAATGAAGCTGACTGATACTTTCTTAAAAGTGCTTTACGTGTTCTAGCAATTTTATGACAAAAAGAGGAACAAAACCGTCTGCAAATTAGCCTTGATCCACTTCTCATATGGAATTTTCACTGGAGACAATGGGAGAATCTGCATGGGAAATATCTGCTTGACCAGACATTTTAGGTAGGAATGCATGAAATGCTCCCAGTAAATTGTGAAATTATCACTTGGTTATGCATCTCCACATAAATTCAAAGTTTGAAGAAGATTTGTTTCAGTGTATTTCTAAAAATAAGTACTGGAACTGCTTTGACCCATTGAGAATCTGATGTTAAAATGGTATGGCCCAACGTTTTAAGGTTGCAATAAAACCCGAAATGTAAACGTGAGTTGGAATGAAATGAAAGTCTGACACTACCCTGGAGTCTAATAACTCCTTTCTTATTTTGATAATACTCCCACTGGATTTGAGAAAGGTTTTGCCCCTGTAAAGATTGAAGGATACAGCTCCCAATTATCTGTTCAGGAACGTGCGGTAGCACAGAGGAATGCATGCAGCTTGAGAAACAGCAGGCACTATACTTGATAGTTCATAAACAGATAAGGTAAGTCTTTTGCTATGGGGAGAAAATAAACTATGGTGCTTTAAATTATGATGGGTGATTTAAGTAGATTAAGGAAGATCTATCCTGGGACAAGGAGCCAGAAGAGGTAAGAGGAGGGGGGATGGTACACTAATAGCGTAGGGAGATGTGTCGAGTCCTTTACTTCCCCCACCCCAGGTTCCCTTGATCTCATGTGCTCCATGATTCCCCAACACTACTGCAGCTGCTGCACCACAGCCTTCACATCTTTGCAATTTCAGAATCAGAAAAAGCTGGAGCCACCTTTCTTTCTTCACCTGCAGCGGCTCTTCAAGTGCAGATGTTGTACAAATACTGATGGTCCAAACCATCACAGTCGAACAGGACAATTAGGTTACGACAAGTCATCCCAAGCAAACTGAGAACCCCTTTGCCTGATTCTCTGTAGGCCTAGGGCCTTGTATAACCACATACACCTGAGCAAAGCATGCAGTTCAGCTCCAGCCTGACCTTTTCTTTCATCCGCATAAATGGCTATTCAAGGTGCAAAGCAATAGAAATTGGGCCTCAGGGTTCTGTACACCACTGCAATTTTCAAGATACTCAGGGTGCAGACAGCAGTAAGTTCCACGCTCACGTCAGGCGCACATTTAACAATCTCAGCTAAGTCATGAACTACATTTTAATTAGACAAGGGGCCAGGCTTTTGATTTCAAAAATAGAAACTAGGGTTGCAGTCCTTCATCCATTGAAGTTAATTGCAAAATCCCTATTATCAGGCTCTTGAGGTATTACCCAGGCTTACTTTTTAATTACATTTGATTCTTAATGAAGTAGATGGCAAAGAGAAAAGCAGCCCATGATTCAAACGATTCGCATTTTTATCTTTCCTGATGAACAAGAGAATAGGTCAAGATACTTGCTGGATTTTCCCATGAGAAATGCTGCGATGTGAATAAGCTCAATTGACTTGATCCTGAAGGAGCAGGTTAGCTTTGAAAAGCATCACTCATTTTCTCTTCCTGTATACATTCTACCCCCAAAACTTATGCCGTGTAATTATAGACACCAAGCCAAATCCAATTCAGAACTTGAAAAATATCATGTAAGTATCCTAAGCTTGAATGACTTGTCTTTATTATCTAATGTAATTTAAAACATAAGGAGTCCTAATTATAGTTTTATTTTTAAATGATGCACTTCAAAAGACTGACAATTCTCCATAAAAACTGACAACTTCTCAGGGCATGGAGACAGCCAATAACTTGATATTTCTACATGATTTAAAAACAATAAGCTATGAAGCAACTTATGCAGAAGGAGCATGTTATCACACTTGGCAGGAGAACGATACAAAGTTTCACCTTTTTCTCTTATATCAGTACCCATGTAAATAAATGAAGATTTATATAACAGGCATTCATACTACAGGTATTGCCTTGTTATACACAACAACCTGCAAACTTTTTTCACATAATGAAAGCTGTTTCTTACCATCTGGAAATCTGGCTTAAAAATAAAATCACTGGTTTTATATCGTATGAAAAGCTCAGCCCTTTATTTGAGACATTACTTGTTATATTATAAAATACATAATTGATTTCTGACTTTTACGACTTCGAAAGATCCATTAAAAATCAAGGACTTCAAAATAAAATTCTTTTTTAAAGGTCAAATGTTGAGATAAGTATTAGAGAAAGTAAAATGTTCATTTTAGGAGAATCAGATAGTATTGCAAGGCTCTGGTAACACTTACTTTCCCCTAACTTTCACTGAGGCTAGATACTCTCAGTTTTACCCATTCAAAGCATCGCTTTAAAAATCAAGGAGAGGACACAGACATGCAACTACTGTAGATGATGATGCAGAAGCAAGCTGTAACCGAGGAAGCCCAGCAAGGTTACAGTCAGGAACCAGCGAGCCGAGGCTGTGTCCCCAGGACTGGCATGGGGTGGCAGAGCTCCTGGGGCTCAAACACCTCCCCAGAGGAGGGCGTCACATGAAGCTGTCATAACCCCCTTTCAGACAACCTCCTTCCAGAGAGGGACAGAGAAACTAAGGTTTCAATTCACTCACCCATTATTTTTTCTAAATCCCTAGGTTTGGGATTTTTTGGGGGTGGTTCTGTGTTTCAGACTTGCAGGATACCAGAGATGAGCCAAGGAACAAAACACAAATCTCTTGAGTCCAGGTTAAAACCATTTACCCCTCATTATGATTCTTTCCCATTCACAAGCTTGAATACCACAAAAGCTGAACACTTCCTACTTCATGTTTGTACCAGAGATCAGGAGAATCCTACATGACTTTCAAGGCCACCATGGACACAATGTGGAAATCTGAATCAGCCTGTTCTGCATAACTGTGACAAACCTGCAGGTGTAATACACAACCACAACCAAACTTGCTCCCGTGTTGAGTTGTGCTGAATCAGTACCTTCTACACATTGCCAACATTACTTACGCAAGGAAAAGAAATTCCCACCTCCTTCTTCATTTGGCAGTTCCCTCTTGGAATGCAATTTCTACTATTGCTTTTACTGGAACCATGCCAATTTAGACCTAGTAAGTATTGTGCTTGTAAGTTTAGGGTCCTATACTTTACAATATACAGATTCTTGTAATTGTTCAGTCTGCTCTTTGGTATTTGTGGAAGATCTAACTCGGCAGGTCTTCTTCCAGGTGTATCTCAGACTCGAGAGCACATAGTTATGATCACTGCAGCGAACAGTAGTTTGCGATGCTTACTGGCTATGATTATTTTTAAAGTGATTCTTAAAAGACTATTCAGAGCACACAGAATATTCCCATGGCAGGACATGGCAGTTGCAGGACATCCCTGCTCTCATGAACCATACAAACCATCCTAAAGCAGACAGTGTCGGGGCAGGGAGTAGCAAGTCCTCATGCCTCGAAGGCAACTGCAGATTACTTAGTGACAGACAATTTCTGTTCCAATTTAACAGAACTGGTAAGCCCAAAGAACACACATATTCTGAAGTAGCAGATAAAATCAGCATTTAAGACAGGGATTAATACTGGAAGAATAATCTACCTTACTATTAAAGTAATACCGAGGTAATTGCAGTAATAAGGTACTGCTCATCACTTCAGAAGTAAATGCGCCTTTCTTTTGAAAATATTAATTTTGTTTGCTTGTTTACAGTATGCAGTATGAGTGATCGCTACACGCTCTGTACATCTGACACATGGTACAAAGTGCACAAGGAATGATATTTTGTCAAAGGACTCTGTATTTTGCTGACCACCTTGGTAAACCTTCAGGCAGCCTGATTTTCAGAGTATGAAGTGTCTCTGTTGGGCACCGAATGAAAGCAACTCAAATCATTCCACTACATGCCATGTGCCTCACGTGCGATCACCATTTGAAAACGAAGTTAAGGATAAGAAATAAAACCTTCAGTTGTTAGTAAGTCATAATAACTTTCAAAATAAAGAGAAGGTATTATTAATTATGTATCTATAGCTATAGTAGCAATGAACTTCAGTTAAAAATCAAATTTAGGCTGACAGGTACCTCAACAACACAAACCAAAAATAATAATTGCGGATGCAGATCAAAAAGCCAATTTCTACTCAGTTATTGAATTCAAGGGGAAGAAGAAAATGTTCAATCATAACATTTGCTTAAGAATGTTTGTCTTCTTTCTTACCATTGAATGTTAAAAACACCCTTGCTTGAGGCTGGGAAGATCCTTTTACACCGCTAAAGTAAATAAATATCCCAATCAACACGTGCAGTGCAAGAAATGCCATCTCTTCAGATTTGCAACTTAATATCCAAGAAACGAAACCTGAAAGATAGAGATACCACATTACTGCTGTTACACAATTTTGTGCAGCAAAACCACCACCACAGTAAGATCTGTGTTAGAAAGCTCTTCCAGCTGAAGCCATAATATATGATAACATGAAGGAGGTACAGCACTTCATTTTTTCTTTGTAGATCTGAAAATGGTTTTCTCCAGCAGTCTTCTGTGCTGGCACAAAAGGAGCTCTCTGCCTGTTAGTGTGAACCAACACAGCCTGAGTTTTGGCTGAGGCAGACTACAGCATTAAATTCAGTTTATTTGAATAAGGACAATTCCACCTGCTGGAAAAATAATTATACTAAATGTCAAGGCAGAGCAAAGCAAGGACAAGAGATAAAGTTTCACAAATAAAAAGCTGGCTGATATTTTTAGATGTCCCTCCTTACTTTACATCATATTTGATTTCCCTCTCTTTTTTTTTTTTTTTTTGGAGGGGGGGCGGGCAGGTTTGGGTTGTTGGTTGGTTGGGTTTTTTCTCTTAACATTTCAAATCAAAGTTGCTTGGAAATGAGCTTTAAGTTTTAGCAAGTTGAGTTCTCCAATAGCCCTCTAGATCTTCTTTTAAGATGAAATCCTGACTATCTACGTCACTACTTTCAAAACCATTGAAACCAAAAGTATTTCAACATGCCTGAAACTGTTAGTCAACATTTGGGTTTTGGGCTAGCTCCTTCCGGGAGACTTCCCTGCTCTCATAGACTTGTACAGAGCCCTGAGAATGCCCAGTGTTGGACAGTGCATTACACTTGATACTT
>NW_009260669.1:820798-822240 GCF_000687185.1 Egretta garzetta
TGAACCTACGTTCATTTTATAGGGTTTAGCTGCTAAGTTCCTCAGAGAAACAGAAAACACCCCAAAATAAATCTGCATCTTTTCTTAGCTCAGGAAGGGCTCAAACTCCCTGGAAACTGTGGCACTTTCCTATCAATGCCAGTGGATTTTGGACCAGACTCATAAAACTCAACAGACATTAGATGCTGACTATTGCATATTTATAATGCTCCTAAACTGCATCTCTCAAAAAATAGTCCAAATTTAATTTCACCTATGATAATAACTTTGTTCTTCAGCTCAACTGCAAAAGTGAGAATAAAACACACCCTCATTTTAGGCCCATTCTACTTCCCTGCTTATATGTGCTTTTTTGGTTTTGTCATCAGCAGCCCTTCTACTAGATACCACTTACTGGTTAACCAGGTGATATACTTGATTCTGTGGTAACTGGAAGCACTTTGAAAGACAGAACCCCTACAGCTAGAAGGTAGCATTAAAGACTATACATTTATTTCATGAAGAGTTTTGTTGCCTGTGCAATCATCTCACACTTCTTTACCTTAGCTCTGCTCTAGCACCGCAGTCCCTCCAGTGGAAGCCAGTACTTCTACATGCTTGTTTGTTGGGTCCCTCTGAGGTTCACACCTGTCCTAAAAGAACTGTCTGCAGCCACCGCAGCATGGTGGGAACCAGCTGTCAGACAGGGATGACTTTAGGTCAACAGCAATTTGGGCTGGATCCACACCACTGACTTAGTGGTAAAAGCCCCGTATCTCATTACTACCTCCGTCATTCCCCATCCACTCACTGTAAATCGTTTTGAAAGGCTTCTCTCTGCATGAGAACTTTACACTAAGGTGGGGGTGGGATGGAGAGCACGCGAGCAAGCTCACAGCTCTGTAGCCCGCACTCTAAACTCTCCTTCACAATTTGCTCTGGAGTACTGGGAAAGGCATGAAGATCAAGTAATGCTACAACTCTGCTAATTGACAAAAACACCAGTGTCAGAAATTTGCCAGCTACAGATCTGGTCTACAGGAGAAACATATCCATTCTGGCCCAGTTGCAAATTATCTCTAAGGGTCTGTTAACTAATAAAATGATAGTTGCAGAGTTTTCACCAAGAATAATGTTTTAAACAGGCTGCACGAACTCCAGCATTAATGCTGCTTTATAGGCTTTGAACTTAAAACCTTGTGACTAGCCCATGGGATATCCTTTAACTTACCCCTCTTCTAAGAGAGGAATGCTGTTAAATCCTGATAAAATTTGTCAGCCCAAAACAAATAGCCAATCATGCTGAACATGTGATTTAACAGATGCAATGGGATTAGTATTTTACAGTAGTAGCACTATGCTTTTCTTTGCAACAGATAAAAAGTCAAAGAGGAACAAGTGTGTGGCTTTCTCTCTTCCCTTAAATGATATTGTAGGAAAAAAATAAGAACCCTTTTCAGCAC
>NW_009260669.1:822252-823466 GCF_000687185.1 Egretta garzetta
CCTCACGCTCTCATGCCTCCTTGCCAATTCTAGTGAAATCAGTTACAGGAGTGAAACATTGCTACATTTCCTTGCTCAAATTGAAGATCGTCACCATTAACACCGGAGTGACAGGCAACTATAAGATTCAAATTCTGAGCTGCATGGTTCCTACCCAGCTGTTAGACACATAAATAATAAATGCATGTGGTGCCAAAAAGGTACCTCAGGGTGTCTGACATGCAAGTTACCTAATGGAAATAGGTTTAATTTCAGAGATTTACATACCTGGTAACTGAACACAAACTCATTGCAGGTTTGGATCCCCGTTTGGGCTTATGTCCCAGTTCTGAATTTATCTCAGTAAGTCATGATACTATATTCAGCATGTCCTGTGCACATGATCTCTGCTGACAACCCACAGACCTAAAACCTTGCGAGTACTTTTAAAGAATCTTTTAGGACAGACAAAAAGTAATGTCTAATTACATTTCTGCTCTTATACCCTATTCTAACTGTAAACAAACTGGCAAACCACTACTTAAGTGAAGCAATGAAGTTTTCCTGCCACGGAGGTCGCTTTCAGCATGCTGTACTGCTTTCAGAAAGTATTATATAGCTTTGCTGTGAAGTGCTGTGCAGGTGTCATCCACTACAGGCTGAGTCCTACCCTTAAATCCTGTAAGGAAAATCTTTCAGCAGATGAAAAGAAAGAGGGGGAAAAAAACCCCAACAAACCAAACAAACAACACGCCAAATACAGACTATGCTAATCTGGAAAATATTGCTTTAACTATCTGTGAACAGTAGGAAAATTCAACCGTCAAACACATTTCACATCTATTACAGCAAAGAAAGAGAACTTTCAATTATGCTTACCCAGCTATCGGAGGAACCGGTAACACAGATTTCTATCTGGTTTCTATCAGTCTACGGACTCCACTCCTGTTACCAGAACATTTTCATTCCAAACCTGGCTCGTTGTGTGCGTGGGGGGAAATAAAAAAAAAATAAAGAAAAGTCTCTCTTCCCGGTGGTTGCAAAGGTACTCCCGGCTCCTTTGTAAAATAATCCTTATAGCTGGACTCCTAAGGCACCAGGAGCGCTGCTCCCCAGCCCTCAATTAAGCACCTAGGAGTGAATGGGCAGCGCCCGGGCGGTGACGGTGAAGGCTTTGTTTTCCAGTTACGGGCGCTGCCCTGCCCTCGCCGCCGCCGCGCTAGCGAGGCGAGGCA